>NC_089752.1:115385456-115685456 GCF_040412425.1 Macrobrachium rosenbergii
ACAAAGCATTCTCCTTTTGAAATCCGTCTTTGAGAAAGACGCCTTTGAAATCCGTTACTGACAAAGAAGTTATTCCTTGTCGACCCATCCTTGTTAGATGGTAGAGATTTTTGACGTTCTTGCATTATTCTTCACTGTTGCTTTAATGCACGAGTTTGCACATTTTTTGCTTTCGCATTTGAAGTGACCCAGTGTTACATATTTGCGCGTCTATATATGATTAAAAGTCTAAATCTTTTGATTCATAAGTAGATAGAAAGAAACACACACATATCGTTTAGTGGATATACAAAGAAATAAACTTGCCCCATAAACTAAGTTTGGTAGTTTATAGTTTGTCTTAACTTTTCTCTCTTGAATAAAATTCTTAATAAATGTATGTCTTCATTCTCAAACCACAGAACGCGTTGTTATATCTTTGAATGCATGAGAATTAAAAAAAGATGAATACACAAAGTATTGCTGCTGTTCGCTAGAATTCAGAAACTAGCTGCGTTTACCGCGTCATTACTTGATTCTGTAAGGTGGCAAGTATTATGACCTTGAGCATGTTGTTTACAAAACATTAAGCTTTGCATCATTCCTGTTTTGCTTATGTTTCTACACTTTAAAAGAAACCCGGGTTTTGAAATGGAAGATTTTTGTAATGAAATTAGAGCAGCCTGCTGTGATTATCATTTGCATTCGTGTCGTGCGGGAATTTTTCATCCCGCTGAAATGGCTTGTTGTTCCCTTTCGGGTCCGGTAATGAAACCTTGGAATTAACGAGCGCCTTATTTACATTTCACTGCTGCGAAGGACCACTTAATGACATCCATGTGTAGCCTAAGTCTGGGACCCCTGTCTTCAGGACCAATAGGGATTCGGACGCTGCGTCCAAGCCATTGCAGCATCGTCGGTTTATAGACATTTATAGACACTGACGCTGGTTCAGATGTGTTTGCTAGTCCCCTTTGACTCGAACTTTCAAAAGAACGCCCGTGACAGAAGGGCGCGGAAAGCAGGCACAAAAGGGAAAGCCATAAGCTGCTTTCACGAGACAAATCGTACGAGATTAGACGGGGAACATGATGTCTTCCTCAGATGTTGGGAAGAAAGGGAAGGGAGATTTGGTTCGCTAGAAAAAGGAGTCGACCTGGTTTTGGGTGGCTGTTTGCGAAGGAGCGGAGAGGACGCTTCGTCGGGTGGTTGTTTTGGGGGAGGGGGAGGGGAGTGCTGGGAAGGGCAGGACCTGGTGGGCGGTTTAGAGGGAGGGGGGGGGGGGCCCAGAAGAAGACTGGGAGACCCACACACACACACACACACACACACACACACACACACACACACACACACACACACACATCAAGGGAAGGCACAGTAGGGTGTGTCATCGTTGGAAATCGTTGACAGGAGTCTCTCTCTCTCTCTCTCTCTCTCTCTCTCTCTCTCTCTCTCTCTCTCTCTTGTCACGGGCGACCATGTTTCTCTCTCTTACCCCACCCCTTTCTCTGTGTTTTTTTTTTTCTTCCGTGTGTCAGCCGCCGTCCATTCGTTTCCTGATTCTGGGCTGTTTATTCTCGTTCTGATTCTGACGGCCTTTGTATTATTCGTGTTCTGTAATGAATAACATTGCCCTAAAATGGGAGACTGCAGTATCTGCAAAAATACAAAACTGAGAAAAATGGTAGATACTCCCTTGCCTTACTACTGATTTTGCAGGTACTGCAAATGGGACCCCCTAAATACTCGTGGAAAGCATTGAAGAATCGTCCTGAAGCTGCAGTAACTTGTGTAGTAGTGTTTCACGAGCCCAGTAGCTGGCATATCTCAATTTCGTAATAAATTTTGTAGATGCTGCAGCAGTTTTCCATTCTAGGGCAGAACGTCCTGTTTATGATGCACCGTAACTTGATCAGTTTGTGAGAGTCATGTAAACAGAATATTTAATGAAACGTGATTAATTGTAAAGAATATTCTCTCGTACTCTAAGTGCGCCCTCTGGTTGTACACGGTAACCCAATCTCTCATTTCTTTTAATTTCTTTTCTGAAACTGGTCTGAACTGGGATCCCTTAGCTTAGATTCAGGGCCTCATTAACAGATTCTCCCCCTGTCTTCCTCCCCCTTCCAATTCTGTCAGCATTTTTGGGTGTGCCGGTTGGGTGCTTAAAAATTCTCCTGGGAAGATCACGGTTCAAATTGCCGAACCTCCGTAGTGGGGTAGTGCCGTCAGTGCAACTCACGGGGTGTACTGTAGACTTTACTAAAGTTTATTTGCAGCGTCCCTTCGGCCCCTAGCTACAACCCCTTTCGTTCCTTTTACTGTACCTCCATTCATATCTTTCTTCCATCTTGCTGTCCACCCTCTCCTAACAATTGCTTCATAGTGCAATTGCGAGGTTTTCCTTCTGTTACACCTTTCAAACCTTTTACTGTCGATTTCCGTTTCAGCACTGAATGACCTCATAGGTCCCAGTGCTTGGCCTTTGGCCTAATTCCAAGTTCAGTTCAATTCAATTCAACTCCTACTGTATTAGGTGGAAAACTAGTTCAACTCCCCTCTTCGATCAACATTTTTGGGTGTGCCGTTTGGTTGCGGCAAAAATTCTCTTGGGAAGATCACGGTTCAAATTGCCCCAACATGCTTGTAGGAATGTCAGTGTCGGGTTCCGATTTTGTGTGTGTGCATAGGATGGTCAGGGCCACACGCTACGAAATTTCAGTCTTTAATATGTTATTTTATATTCGCCTGTATTTCCCGTACTCTTGAAATTTTAAGAACGTTTCCCATATGTGCAGAGAATGGAGGCCAGGTTTATTCACTGATTTCTAGTGACAAAAAAAAAAAAAATGGATTTTAAGCCAAAACAGAGCACCATTTATCATTTTACATATGTTAGATTATCTTTGAGGGTAGAAATGTTAATTTTAACTCACTGACTGAGTTTAAAAACTCCCTCTCTCAAAATGTGATGAAAAGCAGTATGGAGTTTTTCCTTTTGCCATTCTTATTCATAGACTGATTTTTAATAATAATAATAATAATAATAATAATAATCCAAATGCAGAAACATATGGTTCAGTGTTGTTAAATTGCCTGTCTTTGATATTTGCGTGACTGAAGAGGGGAAAATGAAATTCAGAGACTGAATATGTTTACCACTGAACAGAAAACAGTATCACGAAGGCGTGTAATAATGGCGCTTCTCATTCCAGCGCTGTCAGGCAAGTGTGATCTGTCAGAGTAGAATATAATTTAAACAAGTAAAAAATGTAATGCTGTATGAAACTTTCAACCGCGGCCCATGAAACACAGCCACGGTCCGGTGGCGGCCTGTGTTGTTGGTACCTATATCTTTGCCAGAAGTACGATTATGGCTAACTTTAACCTTAAATAAAATAAAAACTACGAGGCCAGGGGGCCGCAATTTGGTGTGTTTGATGATTGGAGGGTGGATGATCAACATACCAATTTGCAGCCCTCTAGCCTCAGTAGTTTTTAAGATTGAGGGCGGACATATATATATATATATATATATATATATATATATATATATATATATATATATATATATATATATATATATATATATATGTGTGTGTGTGTGTGTGTGTGTGTGTGTGTGTGTGTGTGTGTGTGTGTGTGTATTTTGTCGTTATATCATCAAGATTTATCAAAAGTTAACTCTTGATAGCGTTGACAACTTGTCCTTCTTGAACCGTTCCTTGAAATCCAGGCTGAGGAAATTATTGTTATAACGGCTGTGAATTGTTATAACGGTTGTGAATTCGTAAGGTGTCTAGAGCGAGCATCAATCCTTGTTAAAAGTTCACTAGACCTGTGTTGCCTTGGGTTCTGCTGCGTCGTCTTAACATTGACAAGTCGCATTTCTGATATAACAGTGATATGGAATTTGAGGGTCTCTCTCTCTCTCTCTCTCTCTCTCTCTCTCTCTCTCTCTCTCTCTCTCTCTCTCTCTCTCTGCTTTCATGTTTAGACATTAAGCTCTTAACAAGTCGTATTCTCTCTCTCTCTCTCTCTCTCTCTCTCTCTCTCTCTCTCTCTCTCTCTCTCTCTCTGCTTTCATGTTTAGACATTAAGCTCTTAACAAGTCGTATTCTCTCTCTCTCTCTCTCTCTCTCTCTCTCTCTCTCTCTGCTTTAATGTTTAGGCATTAAGCTCTTAACAAGTCGCATTTCTGATATAACAGTGATACGGAATTTGAGTCTCTCTCTCTCTCTCTCTCTCTCTCTCTCTCTCTCTCTCTCTCTCTCTCTCTCTCTCTCTTAATGTTTAGACATTAAGCTCTTAACGAGTCGCATTTCTGATATAACAGTGATATGAAATTTGAGTCTCTCTCTCTCTCTCTCTCTCCCTCTCTCTCTCTCTCTGCTTTTATGTCTAAACATTAAGCTCTTAACAAGTCGCATTTCTGATATAAGTGATATGAAATTTGAGTCTCTCTCTCTCTCTCTCTGTCAAGATTAAGAGGAGGACCCGCTCTCGCCACATCATAGCTTAGAGGAAGCAATCCAGTTTAATCAGGAGGTGAAAAGCACCTAACGGTTCATTGTGTATAAGGAAGGAAGGAAACTCTCTCAGCTTCCTAATGAAGAGACGTGGCTGATGGAATCTCTCGGCGTGGTGTCGACAAGAGCTTCTGTCGACAGACAGAGAGACGGACGGACAGACAAACGTTTCTGCTCGAGATGGTGCCGGTTGCTGGGGGGGCATTTGTTGGTCGGAAGAATAGTACATGTTATATCAGAAAAGAGACGCGTTAAGTGCTTGAATGTTTAGACATAAAAGCACAGAGAGAGAGAGAGAGAGACTCAAATTCTATATCACTGTTATATCAGAAAAGAGACTTGTTAAGTGCTTAAATGTTTAGACATAAAAGCACACTGAGAGAGAGAGAGAGAGAGACTCAAATTCCAAATCACTGTTATATCAGAAAAGAGACTTGTTAAGAGCTTAATGTCTAAAAATGAAAGGAGAGAGAGAGAGAGAGAGAGAGAGAGAGAGAGAGAGAGAGAGAGAGAGAGAGAGAGAGAGAGAGAGAGAGAGTCACTCTCCCGTCAGGAGGTAGTTCCGGTATTGCACCTCCTGCGGGGGGCCACTTTAGACAATACTTGAGGGTCTTGGCAGCCAGCGTCCCTTCCTTATTAGGCCCTTAGCTGCAATCACCCCTTTCATTCCTTTTTACCGTACCTCCGTTCATATTCTCTTTCTTCTGTCTTAACTTTCCTCAACCCTCTCCTGTTTTCCTCCTGTTACACCTGTTAGACCTTTTCACTGTCAGTATCCCTACTTTTTGTGACGCCAGTTTTCGTAGCCACAACCAATCGATCACTCTCTCGGCGCTGAATGACCTATCTTCCAGGGGAGAGAGAGAGAGAGAGAGAGAGAGAGAGAGAGAGAGAGAGAGAGACTGGCATTTTTGTAGAAGCATTTTCAGCTGTACAGTTGCGTAACTGGAAACTTCAAAATTATTGAAACAGGTGACTGTTGTCGCTATATTAATACATCTACGTGGTATTTGACATTTCATGTCCCGACAGATATTGTGTTTGATGTCTGATTTGAAATGCAATCGTATTGGGACTCATTTCTCTCGTTCACGTTCGCTAAAATTCATAGGAGCCCAAAGCGATTTGGACCGTTGAAAGTAGGACAGGGGACGAGTGTATGTGTGTCGCTTTTGTAGAGAAATTGAAAGCGCTTTAGTCATGGGAGTCGTTTATATTTTTCATGAAATTTTCCTTTTATATAGATATATATATTTTCAGGTAGAGTACTGATGTGTTTGACATATACTTAACTGGTTTCATTTTTGTGTTTAATTTGTAATTTTGTCGTGAATTTTGTCCAAGTTCCAGTGACATGCTGTCCTATTTTATTTATTTATTTATTTTTTTTTATCAGGATGAACGATATAAATCTGGAAGCATCGTGATGTTTGTGACTTTTTTTTTTTTTTTTTTTTTTTAGTCCCAGCTCTGTTTCATAAACAATTATTTTAGTCAAGTGTGAGGACAGGATAAAGGCCAGCCTCCTATATCATTGCCATTTTACAATTCAACCTTTGTCCCCGTAGGGAGGTATTGCCGTCAGTGCACCTCATGCGGTACACTGTAGTCATTACTTTAAGGATCTTTGCAGCGTCCCTTCGACCCCTAGTTGCAAACCCTTTCAGTCATTTTACTGTATCTCCGTCCATATTCTCTCTCATGTATCTTTCTTTCCATCCTCTCTTATCAATTCATTCATAGTTCGACCGAGAGGTTTTCCTCCTGTTACACCTTTCAAACCTTTCTCCTCTCATTTCCCCTATCAGCACTGAATGACTTCATAGGTCCCAGCGCTTGGCCCTTGGCTTAAATTCTATCTTTCTTACCTTCCACAAATCAATCTGCGTGAGAGCTGATTTGGGTAGCATTTTGTAGACCATATCAAGTAGGCTGTCTCTTTTACTAAAGTCCATATTACCAGTTTCTTGAGACAGACCTTGCACCTGTTAATAACCCGCCAAGGAAGAATCTTGGAAGTTTTGATAAGATTCTCTGAATTTTGTAGGATCCATTACCAATTCAAACTTCTCGTTTGAAAGAATTTCGTGCCATACATACACTATGTAGGCTATATGTAGTATATATGAATTTACAGATATGATTAATATATTTTTAGATATTTCCTATATGAACCCGTTTTAAATTTTATCTTTTTAGTTACCTATTTAATTGTATTACGGCGTCAATAACCTAGGTGTTGTGACGTCCGTTTCAGCAGTCATACATCACCCAATCATTCGCACGAAAGACCCGCATGTCACGGTGGAATGTCATTATAAAAAGCATTCGCCGCTTCGGGGTTCTCATTTGACTTCTTTCTGGGAACCGGAGAAAGAGTTTGTGCCCACCCTTTAGAGGCGCGTATATCACGTTGCACTTTGTGAGATTGCCTCAGCCCCCAAATTGCAGTGTGGAAGTTGATGTATTTGCACTGCTCATTAGTATTCGGATGACTCTGCGCTTTGCGGCTTCAACAGACTTGATTCTTTTGATTGCAACATTCACATTCATTCTGCTTCGAAATGGACCACCTCGTGCGGGGTCAGTCCACAAATTGGAGCCGTCTTCTTGTGAGGTAGGAAAAAAAAAAAAAGATGCCAGCAGTCACTAATGAGGGAAAAAGGGAAGTAAAATAAGATGATGAGGGTTCAAAAAGTGAAGCAAAATCAGATGATGAGAGTGTTTTTATATGTGAGACACCCCCTTCGGGGTCATTTCAAAACCAACGCCCCCGCACCTAGATTCCAGCAAAGTACAGCAGCATTCAGAATAATTGTAAAAAAAAAAAAAAAGATGACAAACGGCTTGTGATGATGATGCTCGTAGCAGTTCATCATAACAGGCTCCATTGTTTTGCCCGACAAAAGAATCCATCATAACATGTTTGTCACAACAGCGCTTGCTTGCTTGCAGTGGTTCAATAGCTCATTGCGATGTAGGACGATGAAAGGGGACAGAAATTAACACCGGTAGCCTATATAGGCGGAGGCGGCCAATCGATACTTGTCACGGAGGCGGTTCATTTAGTCTGTCCCGCCAGGGCTAGCGATTGAGAAGTGAATATTCGGTGTATTGATTGACGTTATTGTGATAGACATATTTTCGCGTCTGCCTGGCCGCTGGCTGCCCCTGCACCACTACAGGTCAATTCGTGACCGGTTAAGAGGTCGTGTGTGTGTGTAGGCGATGGTTAAATATAAATAGTTGATAATCAATTCCGAAGTTGACTGCTGGTAATATTTTTGGCTAGCTGCATTCCATTGATGACAGCGGGACCAAGATGTTTTTATGATTATGAGTTTATAATGCGAAGTTTCTCTCTCTCTCTCTCTCTCTCTCTCTCTCTCTCTCTCTCTCTCTCTCTCTCTCTCTCTCTCTCTCTCTCTCTCATGGTTAGGTCGTCTAAAGAATATGTATTTACAATAACCCCTAGGAATATTGCTTTTCACATTCTCAGATAGGCCAAGAATATCATTACAGTTAGTTTGTGTAAGGATGGATGGATGTATGATATTTAGGGCAAAAGCCCAGGCAGGAAAATTAATTTTTCTAATATAAATAACCTCGATTATATGTTTCAAAGTTATGCTTCACCAGATCCCCCAAAAACTAAGTAATAAATCGTTTCAGTCATAATTAAGTATCAAGTTTAGACATTTTTGTGGATGCATCATTTCATATATGTGTATTAGGTTCACTTCATGTTTTAACGATGGAAGAAACCAATATTTAAAACAGGGGCCTTAGCTGCAATCCATTTCGTTCCTTTTACTGTAATTCCTTTCATATTCCCTTTCTTCCATCTTACTTTCCTCCACCCTCTCCTAACAACTGATTCATAGTGCAACTGCTCTGAGGTTTTCCTCCTGTTGCACCTTTCAACCCTTTTACTGTCAGTTTCCATTTCAGCGCTGACTGACCTCATAGGTCCCAGTGCTTGGTCTTTGGCCTAAATTCTACATTCAGTTCAATTCAGATCAATGTGTAGAAATAAATGTAGATAAGTTAAGTATATATCTTAGTTTAAACAGACCACTGAGCTGATTAACAGCTCTCCTAGGGCTGGCCCGAAGGATTAGATTTATTTTTACATGGCTAAGAACCAATTGGTTACCTAGCAACGGGACCTACAGCTTATTGTGGGATCCGAACCACATTATAGCGAGAAATTAATTTCTATCACCAGAAACAAATTCCTCTTGTTCTTCACTGGCCAGTCGGAGATTCGAACTCGCGACCAACAGAGTGGTAGCTGAGAACGGAACCCGCTCACCCAGCGAAGAACTTAATAAATGTAGAATAATCAGAATTATTCACTATTCTGTACATGTAGTTTTGAGGAAAGGTGACCACTGTTTGACCTGCGTCTGCTCAAGAGAAACATTCGTGAGTCGTTTCACGGAGGATAATCAGTTAGTTTGAATAAAAACTTAGTGCATGTGTTCTCTGCATTGCATAGTAACAGGCATACAAGTCCTTTATCTTGACTAGTTGTTGTAGTTAAGTGACAACTTTGTAGACTTGGCAGTACACGTATTTTTGTTCTGGGAAAGATCTAACAGGTATAGACCACAGGCTTAGAAGAAGCTGGGCTTATAATTATGAAAAATAACAATCATCTTTACCTTCATTAAATTCTTAAATATGTATATATATATATATATATATATATATATATATATATATATATATATATATATATATATATATTCAGTAAATGTTTGCAGGCATGCACTTACTTTCATCACAAATTAACTCATTTTGTGGCGTGACCTCATTCTGAGTAGGGAAGTTTATATCTAGGCTATTAATAAAAGTTGACGAGGATAGAATGGAGAATGTTTATCATGTTACCTGCAGATGTGCAGGGCATATATATATAATATATATATATATATATATATATATATATATATATATATATATATATATATATATATATATATATATAAAGGCAATGCCACAAAGGAAAGTGAAACAACGGAGTGGTGCTAGGCCTTTCGACTTACTGTCCTTAGCAGGCTCGCTAAGCAAAGGACAGTAAGTCGAAAGGCCTAGCACCACCCGTCGTTTCACTTTCCTTCGTGTCATTGCCTTTATTTATATATTCATCACGTTCCATATTTTCGTGATTCAGTTCAGTTATACATCTACATATACAGTATACATATACATATAAATACAGTATACATATACATATAAGTACAGTATATATACACATATACGTATACATACACACATTTTTCTTTTTCTTCAAAGTTGAGTTGGTCAGGATTATTGGAAGAAGATGCTAGCACCGTGTGTTGTCCTAGAATTGAGTCTAATAGTCTCCACACACACACACACACACACACACACACACACACACACACACACACACACACACACACACACACACACACACACACAGCTGGGTTTCTGGAAGACATTTCGTAACAGCAGGCAAATAGTTCAGGAGATTGGCGAATCAGACGCTTACTAATCGTGTGACGGTCTTTAAATGGAGAGAGAGAGAGAGAGAGAGAGAGAGAGAGAGAGAGAGAGAGAGAGAGAGAGAGAGAGAGGGGGGGTTAACAGTTGGGACTGTATTAAATTTCTTATGTAGATGTTTGGCTTTGCTTTTGTTTTTGTTTTTTTTTTTTATTTACTTGATTCCATCCAATGTTTACAACATCAGTCCTGCGTTCTGTTGCGCTGCGCGTGACATGGTGTGTTTCAACGGCATTAAGGCCACGGCGGTATTAGCATTTTCTTCTGGGGACGGAGGCCAGACCTCATTTATGTAATTGTAAGCCGCAAAATCAATTCTCTCTCTCTCTCTCTCTCTCTCTCTCTCTCTCTCTCTCTCTCTCTCTCAGGTTCAAGCTGCCTTCTCTTAAACGTAAGTATTTACGTTTAATTCATTCTCTCTCTCTCTCTCTCAGGTTCAAGCTGCCTTCTCTTAAACGTAAGTATTTACGGTTAATTCTCTCTCTCTCTCTCTCTCTCTCTCTCTCTCTCTCTCTCTCTCTCTCTCTCTCTCTCTCTCTCCTAAACGTAAGTATTT
The DNA here is from genome assembly GCF_040412425.1 of Macrobrachium rosenbergii. Taxonomy (NCBI): domain Eukaryota; kingdom Metazoa; phylum Arthropoda; class Malacostraca; order Decapoda; family Palaemonidae; genus Macrobrachium; species Macrobrachium rosenbergii. Next base: position 115,396,056 of record NC_089752.1, read on the forward strand.
ACGTTTATCTCTCTCTCTCCTCTGGTTCAAGCCGCGTTCTCTTAAACGTAAGTATTTACGTTTAATTCTCTCTCTCTCTCTCTCTCTCTCTCTCTCTCTCTCTCTCTCTCTCTCTCTCTCTCTCTCTCTCTCTCTCTCTCTCTCTCTCTCTCTCTCTCTAGGTTTTAGCCTTCTTCATTCAGTTTGTAAATTAACCGTTTGATTACTTAATTCGTCATTTTTATATTACTAATCTGCCCTAAAATGGAAGACTGCACTATATCCAAAAATACAACACAAAAATGGTAGACTCAATTACCTTGCTACTGATTTTTCCAGATACTGCAAATGGGACCCCTTAAATACTCGTGGAAAGCATCGAAGAATCATTCTGAAATTGCAGCAACTTTTGTACTAGTGTTTCACGAGCCCAGTAGGTGGCATATCTCAATTTCGAAAATTTTGCTGACAGAAAATGGGACCCCCAAAAAATCTGGTGGAAAGCTTTGGAGAATCATTCTGAAACTGCAGCAACTTTTGTATTAGTGTTTCACGAGGCCGATAGTTGGCATATCTCAGTTTCGAAAATTTTGCAGATACAGCAAATTTGACCCCCCTAAAAAACTGGTGGAAAGTATTGAAGAATCATTCTGAAACTGCAGTAACTTGTGTATTAGTGTTCACGAGCCCGACAGGTGGCATATCTCAATGTCGAAAATTTTGCAGATACTGCAGTTTAAAATTTTTGGCCAGTATTACATTCCAATTATACAATATTGAACAACTCCCATAGAGCTGTCTCCGTAAACCTCTTGTCTTACCATTGAGTACATCCTAAATGTAAAGGCCTTCGCTTTATGCCCTCTGGGAAGGACAAGGGATAGGCATTTAAATCGATGGCCTTCCCTGTGCGTGGTGCATGTACTCTCACAGTACCAGATTACCACCCCTGGTCCCCCTACCTGTGCGCGGCGAGTCGACTCGGCACAGGTAAAATGTAGCATTAGGTAAGCCGCGTTTCGCCGAGCATTCCTTCAGGTGCCGAATTATTCATGATTGTTGACAGGACGACGCGCTCGCGCGCCGTTTTCACATACGGAAAACGGGAGAGGAGCGCCAACCATCCTTCACTTCCCCTTCTTCCTCCTCTTCTTCATTTAATTCGCTGAATCATTGAAAAGGCATACGCCCTATTGTGAGGAACACGAGAGAGAGAGAGAGAGAGAGAGAGAGAGAGAGAGAGAGAGAGAGAGAGAGAGAGAGAGAGAGAGAGAGAGAGACGGGACTTTTGTCCAACTGCTATGGTTTTTTGTATCATTGAAAAGGCATACGCCTATTGTGAGGATAACGAGAGAGAGAGAGAGAGAGAGAGAGAGAGGCGGGACTTATGTCCAACTGCTATGCTGTTTTGTATCATCGAAAAGGCATACGCCTTCTGTGATGATAACGAGAGAGAGAGAGAGAGAGAGAAGGGGGACTTTTGCCCAACTGCTATGCTTTTTTTATTATCATTATTAATTTTTGTTGTTCCATTAAGCCCTTAGCGTGCCAGTCCCTACATGATTAAACCCTTTGTTGTCGAGTTACATGCACACACTCTTAAGTCTCTTGAGGGCTCTTCATATACATGAGGGGTCGCCTCCCCCCCCCCTTCCTCCCTCCCCTTCCACTTGTTCCCTTTAGGAGTGTACTCTGTGTCTCTCCGTGACATGAAGCACTGTGTCCTCTTCGCCTTATTGCTTCATAAATCTTCCTACGTATCGTCAACATGAACTGCCTTTTTTCACTGCCGTGCTCTAGTAAATTATCTTTTTTGGATGATCTTTTTCGGGGAGTGTGATGAGTTTTATTTATGCATGCTTACATGAGCAATATAATCATGTATGTATGTATGTATGTATGTATTATATATATATATATATATATATATATATATATATATATATATATATATATATATATACACATAGTGAATGGCTTTATCGTTGCTCATTTATAATTTAAATTTTTAAGTATACCGTTTATCAATACCTTTTGCTTTAGGCATTACTTAAGGTTCTCTGCAGCGTCCCTTCGGCCCCTAGCTGCAACCCTTTTCATTCTTTTTACTGTACCTCCGTTCTTATTCTTTCCTCCATGTTACTTTCCACCCTCTTCTAACAATTGTTTCGTAGTGCAACTGCGAGGTTTTCCTCCTGTTACACCTTTCAAACCTTTCACTCCCAAATTTCCTTTCAGTGCTGAATGACCTCACATGTCCCAGCGCGTGGCCTTCGGCCTAAATTGTATAGTATGAATACCCTTTTTTTTTGTTTTTAAAGCGTGAAAATCTTCATCCCCCCAAATTGATTTATTTTCAGTTGTTCTTCGTCATCTCCCAGAACGCCTTTCGCTCTCTGAGGAACTACCCTTTAATGGCGTATTAGGCTCCTTGCAGATTTTATCCGTGAGGTTCTTACTGTCTCACGTTTACAGGTTTCTTTGTTACGTAGGATAGCAAACAAAAGGTAGATACGACGTCCCAATTTCGCAGGCCACCGCACATCATTATACGTCATGTTCGTTATAGGACCCGTCCTTCGGAAATTAATTTTGTATCACAAGCGGTGGAGAAGCATCGAGGTTCCATGCCAGGTAGCAAATTATGAGAGAGAGAGAGAGAGAGAGAGAGAGAGAGAGAGAGAGAGAGAGAGAGAGAGAGAGAGAGAGAATTAATGGTCAAATGCCAGTGAGAGGGAATTAAAAGATAAAAAAAATTATCCCTTTTTACCTTATAACAAATTACTGAGAGAGAGAGAGAGAGAGAGAGAGAGAGAGAGAGAGAGAGAGAGAGAGAGAGAGAGAGAATTAATGGTCACATACGAATGAGAGGGAATTAAGCGGATATAAGAATGACCCTGACACTTTTCTTTACCATATAACATAAATTCCTGAGAGAGAGAGAGAGAGAGAGAGAGAGAGAGAGAGAGAGAGAGAGAGAGAGAGAGAGAGAGAGAGAGAGAGAGAGAGAGAGAGACTTGAGTATTCGTGGAGATATCGATTTGTACATTACATTGTCTATGTTTTTCATATACTAGTATCATAGGTAGACTTTTTTATTTTTCTGTAACAAAACTATTGAGCCGGCTTTGTCTGTCCGTCCGCACTTTTTTCTGCCCGCCCTCAGATTTTAAAAACTACTGAGGCTAGAGGGCTGCAAATTGGTATGTTGATCATCCACCCTCCAATCACCAAACATACAAAATTGCAGCCCTCTAGCCTCAGTAGTTTTTATTTTATTTACGGTTCAATTTAGCCATAATGGTGCTTCTGGCAACGATATAGGACAGGCCAACACTGGGTCGTGGTTAAAGTTTTATGGGCCGGGGCTCATACAGCATTATACTGAGACCACCGAAAGATAGGTCTATTTTCGGTGGTCTTGATTATAGGCTGTAGCGGCTGTACAGAAAATTCGATTGCGCCGAAGAAACATGGGCGCATTTTTTACTTGTTTGATGCTGTGTATAAATACTCGCATATGACTTTGTTGAAGAGAGTCCTTCATTGCATAGCTTATGGTGGTGGTGCCGTTCTTTGAATATTCAATTGATTTATCCATTCAATATTTTTGGGGTGTCTTGACCACATTCCCCCCTTCATATATCTGACACCAGAAATGTATTCCAGCAAATCCTAGTCTCATTTACTTTCTCTAATTATGGTTTATTTTCTTTTTTTGCAGGTACGTCATAATTGTTGTTTTCCGAACCGTGAAGGATATTGTTTGTAAGTACATGTCCGCAATTAAGTTCTCTCTCTCTCTCTCTCTCTCTCTCTCTCTCTCTCTCTCTCTCTCTCTCTCTCTCTCTCTCTCTCTCTCTCTCTCATTAAATGTAGATTATCTTGTCACTGTCTTTACTTACTTCTTCATTATTTCTGTTTTTATTTATTTTGCGACGTCGTAATTTGCTAGCTAAGTGGCCGTTATGACATCGCCTTTTGTGAGTGTACTTTCATTATTCATAATTTGATGTGTCGTAGATTACAGCTAATTACCGCCCTTGTCGTCTGTCATGGTAATGGTTCAGGATACTACGTAGAAGACACTCGCTTTCCACTCCTTACGATTTGAACAGACAACAAAATACACTTCACGATTTGAACAGACAACAAAATACACTTCACGATTTGAACAGACAACAAAATAGTCAAGAACTTGTGATGAATTTTTCACCACGATTTGAACAGACAACAAAATACTCTTCACAATTTGAACAGACAACAAAATACACTTCACGATTTGAACAGACAACAAAAAATACTCTTCACGATTTGAACAAGCAACAAAATACTCTTCACGATTTGAACAGACCGCAAAATACTTTTCACGATTTGAACAGATAACAAAATACACTTCACGATTTGAACAGACATAAAAAATAGTCAATTGTTTACCAAGAATTATTTTTTATAAAATTCCGCGTACTAAAACGAGAGATGGAATTCTGACTGACAGAGAAAAAGAAAAAGAAAAGAGAATGGCCCCACGTGAACGTGGCCACAGTAGGACGGATAAGTGAATTACGATATTCCTCTCTCTCTCTCTCTCTCTCTCTCTCTCTCTCTCTCTCTCTCTCTCTCTCTCTCTCTCTCTCTCTCCCTGCATGGAGATTTATGAGCGAACGTTGGAGTCATAAGTTACGCCTAAAGTTGAGTTGAGTTTTACAAGAGCTGTTTCCTGCCTGTTTCTCGCTTGCAGGGTGTGTGTGTGTGTGTGTGTGTGTGTGTGTGTGTGTGTGTGGTGTATTTCAGTTGGATGTTGCTCTTGTATGGCGTTTTTGGTCAAATTTGTGTTATTGTTTCCTTCGGCGTTTGGTGTGTGTAGGTTCGTTAGGAGTGAGTTGGTATTTTATATGGCAATGGACTTTGGGAGTCCATAGTAATTTGCATATTTAATCCAATGGACTCAAAAATACTGCTAAATTATGCTCTTTTAAATATAAAATACAATGTGTAAAAATATTCCTTTTAACCTGAGAAGACGCAGATCTATTACTTATTAGTAATTTTCATTATATATATATATATAAATATATATACAGTATACACATATACGTTTACAGTATATAATATACTGTATATATATTATATATATATTGTGTATAAAATAATGAAAATTACTAATAGGTAATAGATCTGCGTCTTCTCAGGTTAAAAGGAATATTTTTACACATTGTATTTTATATTTAAAAGAGCATAATTTAGCAGTATTTTTAAGTTCATTGGATTAAATATGTAAATTACTATGGACTCCCGAAGTCTATTGCCATAGACTAGTGCCACCTGATTTTAATAATAAGTCATTCAGCTCCTTTCACTGGTATTTCAATTGTACTGAAAAAACTTATGTTATTGCGTTGCTTTCTTTCAATTTGATATTTTCTCTTTTGGTGATCAGTCAAGATTCTTTAAGACTTAAAACTGAAGTGGGTTGTTGTGCCTGGCGTTGCAATTGTATAGGTTTTGGAATGATTATGTTCAAGGGTATGTCAGAACTTGAAGTTGATGATATCGAGGTCTACTGGTTGTTTTAGCTGAGAATACTGTTTTTACTCACTGCTTCAGCAACTTTCTGGATAATGCCGACTATCATTTTTATCCTTTTATTTCGTGTATATCTAGATTTGTAACTGATAATCATCTTAGACAGGAAGATATGTTCAGTTGTATTCCACGTAGGAAAATGTATTCCACATAGGAAAATGAAAGCTGTTTTGGCTAGAATATGCCCAACAGTTCCGTCCTCCAATGGACCTCCAAGAAGGGGTCCATTGGAGGACGAAACTGTTGGGCATATTCTAACCAAAACATCTTTCATTTTCCTATGTGGAATAAAACTAAAATATACTGTAGATGGGTGTGTGTTGTATTGTCTCTACTTTGCATATTTCATGTATATGGCCTGGAGCTGAAATGAAGGATATTATTATTATTATTATTATTATTATTATTATTATTATTATTATTATTATTATTATTATTATTATTATTATTATTATTATTATTATTATTATTATTATTAGTGTGGCCGGAAAATGTTGCTAGCACTTCCATATTTATTGGAAATTCCTCTTCTGTTTTTGCTTTTCTTGACCAGTACTTCTTGTGGTCAATTCCCCAGGTGGAAAAATAAGATTCAGACTGTCATTCTGCCATGTCAGTGCACGTCACGCGCGGTGCACTGTAGGCATTGCTGAAGGTTCTCTGCAGCGTTCCCTGCCTAAAAGGCCCCCCTAGCTGCGACCCCTTTCATTCCTTTCACTGCACCTCCATTGATATTCTTGTCTTCCACCTTCCTTTCCACCTTTTTCTAACACCTGTTTCATAGTGCAACTTCCTGTTACTCCTGTGTAACCTTGTACTGTCAGTTTCCCTTTCAGCTTTGAATGACCTCATCGCAGGTCCCAGCGCTTGGCCGTAGGCCTGAATTGCGTGTTCTGTTCTGTCATGTCTTCGTCTGTCTGTAAGTGTTTGAGGCGTGAATTCCAGATTAAAGAATTCGCCCGGAAAATCAATGCGGCAGATGTCCAAAGGCCAGCGCTACTATGGGAGAATTGGGAGAATGTGTATGTAGTTGTAGCCAAGGGCACTCCATCTTTAGGGCGAAAGCTCCGCCCAACCCCTCTCTCTCTCTCTCTCTCTCTCTCTCTCTCTCTCTCTCTCTCTCTCTCTCTCTCTCTCTCTCTCTCTCTCGGGGCTCGTCCATCACACATATGATATAGTACCAGCGGCGCCCCAGCATCCTTGGCTTTAATTCATCGGAGAGAAATGTGATACACTGTAAATGCCTTGCTTTTTGATACGATTGTTTTTAATCTCTCTCTCTCTCTCTCTCTCTCTCTCTCTCTCTCTCTCTCTCTCTCTCTCTCTCTCCATGAAGGGAAACCTGGAATTGCATCAGAATATTGTAGTCCTTTTAAAACTCGCCTAGTCGGTGTCGGCGTCTATAACCTAGATGGTTGTAACGCCAGTTTTAGTAACCATAATCAATCAATCAATCAGTCAGTCAGTCAGCCTAGTCAGTGCATTATTGATGATGTATTTCATCGTTTGTCAACTGGTAACACTGTTATTAATTTAAAAGAAAAATCAAGCTACTTTATAGTTTCCCGTTCCAATCGTGTTTCTCTACCATTTTTATTTCTTTTGTATTTTTTTCCCAATGTACCCTGTGGCACATAACGGGCAACTTGTGCCCCAGGGTATTGGAAACTGATGGCGAGTAGCCAGTGTACGTGTTTGCATCACGATTTTTTTTTTTATATATGTGGCCAGTGGATGCTATTTCTCATTCTTTTGTAGCCACCGGCTCACAAATTATTTTTAATTCATGTCTTGATGTAATTTAATTTCTTTAGATTGTTTTTAATGTTAGAGAGTTAATACGAATTATTATTATTATTATTATTATTATTATTATTATTATTATTATTATTATTATTATTATTATTATTATTATTATTCAGAAGATGAACCCTATTCATATAGAGCAAGCTCACCGTAGGGGCCGTTGACTTGAAATTCAAGCTTCCAAAGATTACGGCGTTCATTTGTGTTTAAAGTTGTATGTAAATTGTATTTAAAGTTCTGTGCAGTTTTCAAGGGAAATGCTTCCAAAGGCCAATACCAGTTTAGTTTGTTATTCCACATGCCAGTTACTGAAGGAAATAGAATTTGAGGACCCGTAAGCTGCTGTTGTCAATCTAGTGTATAAATTGTAAAACGCTTTAGGTCATTTATGAAGTACAACTTACGTTTTCGATCTTATTTCGACCGCCTTTTACAGAAAAATTGTGTGAAATGTCGATATCATTATTTTCATATGGTACCTTGTCAAAAATATCACTTACATCTCCCATGTCTCATTTAGAAAAACAAAGTTATCGATGCATATGCGAATTGGATACGAAGTAAAACTATAATACTCACTTTAAAATGGTAGTAAAACCTTGATTAAATTGCATTATGAAAATAAGGGTAATGTATGTGATGTTTGTAATGTCTGGTGAAACAGCCATGTTTTAGAAAACCAGTGTTATCGATATATATATATATATATATATATATATATATATATATATATATATATATATATATATATATATATATATATATATAATGAGAACTGGTTACAAAGTAAAACTATAATACGCACCATAGAATGGTAGCAAGACCTTGGACTGTACTGCAGCTGCATTATGAAAATACCTACAGTGATGTTTGCACGGAAGATTGAAACCGCTCCTCCAGCGTCATTGCAAATGATCAAAAGCTGGGTGACCGACATCCATTAGGAGGTAATTGTGAAATAGAGTTTGTCGATGTAATGAACAGCAATTAATGTTAGTGACAGTATTGCTTTTCCGTTGGGAGTAATTACAGCGGGAGCGCGCGCGCGCGCCCGTTCGTGATTGCTTTTATTACGGAATTCACAAAGGGTGCTGTTCTGCTTTCGGCTGTCGACTTCCAAAGAAATGAAAATGGGTTCCTGGGTGAGTGCGTGAGTATGTGTGTGTGTGAGTGAGAGAGAGTTCGCTTGGGTGTGGCACGGAGAGAGAGAGAGAGAGAGAGAGAGAGAGAGAGAGAGAGAGAGAGAGAGAGAGAGAGAGAGAGATTGTAAAGTTTTCGAGTGGAATGAAGTTTACTCAGTCGTCGGGTCGATCCATTGTGTAAATTTTCATTGTTGTAGCGAGAGGAAAAACTGGGGCGATAGATGAATAATTAAAAAGTGAATGGAGGGAAGGACGAGGTGAACTTGTTTCCAGAGAGGAAGGGAAAGAAAAAAAGGGGGGGGGGAGGGGGAGATTTTGAGAACGGGTCGCCATTGGTGCCGCCCCCGGGTGAACCTTGTGGGTGATGGAAAAACCAGTGACTTAGCAGCTGACTGCTATATATATATTTATATATATTTATATTGTTGCTGCTGTAGCGTGTGCAGCAGCAGCTACAGCAGACAAAGCTGTAACATAGGCGCCGCGGAACTTGGCACAGATGAAGTGCAGCTGCTGTCACCAGCAGCAACAGCTCAGCAGCAAGCAGCATCCCAGCCCATTCCGGGAGAGGAGCAGATGCGTTTCCATCCCCAATATCCATATTGTAAAAGGCAAGTTCGCCTAATCCTTGAGGGCGGCGGGCGAGCCCGATTTATACTTATTGGTTTTGCACACCGGGATCCACAATGACTTTTAGGCCTTTGCTTGAATTGCTTTCCTCGTTCCTAAATTGCCTGCAGGCGGGCATTCGACTTGCACATGGGAGCCCCCTCGCGTACTTGGCTGGCATGTTGAAACCGTCAATAGGCCATGTTGGTTTTGAGAAGTTTTGTGTTAGCCGTAGCCTTGTCCTCCTGTGAGATTTCAAATCGTATTGTATTTTTGCCCCCGTCGTCAGGTGACACAATGCATTCACTGGGCTCGAACTAGTTAGGAAGCATGCAAGCAAGTTTGCTTGTGTGCTTACAAACGTGTGCGCGTTTGGTTGTCTGAGAGAAAATCTAAGAATCGAAGTTCTTTTCTTTTAAGAATGTTGCCGCTTGCAATTTAGGACCTTAGAGTGTATCGTTCGTCTAGTATTACTCTCTCTCTCTCTCTCTCTCTCTCTCTCTAGTCCGCAAACCTGCTAAAGTCGATCAATCATCAGTTTCCCACTGCTAATGCCAAAAGTGAGACAATGTATTTGACAGGAAATTACTAGATCACTGAATGTTAGTTCAAGATTCGAATCCAGGGCCTCTCTATTGAGGCTAGCTTGGTACTGCTTACACCAGAGAGAGAGAGAGAGAGAGAGAGAGAGAGAGAGAGAGAGAGAGAGAGAGAGAGAGAGAGAGAGAGAGAGAGAGAGGGAAATGCCCCCGCGGTTAGCAGAAAGAGGAGATGCCTTAAAGAGATAAAAGCCAGAAAGAATTGAAAGGAGAGGTAAAGGAAAAACCACTTAAACCTGACAGTTTCTGATGAGAAATGTGATTACGCTCTTAACAGAAACCCACAGATTGAAGGGGAATTGGCAGAGAGGAATGTAATGGCGAGGCTATTGGAGTCTCTCTTGTGACAGCCGTAGTCTCTTTCTCTCCTCAGAACTTCTTTTTGTGTTAATGATAAACAGTTACAGAACCCACGGGCCATTAGGCAAGTGAACTTTCACTTAATGTCAAAAAATGTAATGTGCAAAGGTTAGTAGTACAGAAGAGCGACCAAGTTTTGAAATCGTGTAACCAATCTCATTACATCTATATATATATATAATATATTTTTTTTTTCACCAGTGATTTTTAGTTGCATGATTTAGTTGCACATACTCCAGCATATATATATATATATATATATATATATATATATATATATATATATATATATATATATATATATATATATATATATATATATATATATATATATATTTTTTTTTTTTTACACCAGTCACTTTTAGTTGCATGATTTAGTTGCACATACTCCTGCTGTTATGAAATTTGCATGTCATGGAAAAGTTCATTCGGCACTTGGGGCTCGTGTTAATTTTCGTCACCTGTCCGGTTCTTGCTTGATTTTGATAAATAGGTGAATGAAACAACCTTATTACTGGTTTTTGAGACGCTGTGACGCCAGTTTTAGTAGCCATAAATCGATCAATTCACGGCTGTTTTGACGTGTGTTGGAAAGCGGCCGAATGTTGATCGTGTGAGGTGCAATGTAAGAAAGTCTCATTATTCCGGCCACAGCGTTTGTAGGTGAAATGTAAAATAAATAAATAAAATAGGATTCAAGCCGCGATCAAGCAGGAAGTTTTGAATCCATTTTGTTTGTAGCCACTGGCAAGGAAGGCCCCCCGGTTGTAGCTCCATAGCAAACGGGGCGTTCAGGGAAAGGGCACGAGGCCATGGATCTATATATAACTCTGTACAGCTCTACAAAGAGGAGAGATCCAAAGCCTTGTATTGATACTGTAAAAGGTGACCTCCTCCTCCTCCTCCTGCTCTTGCTTTTCGCCACGAGCGCGTTGCGTCATCTTGCATCATCGGGCAATGAAGGTAATGAATAAATAATGAACAGTGATCGGCTCTCGTTTGTTATTACTGTCGAGAGACTGAAAGCGTGGGAAAGAAAATGAGGGGGTTTTTGTTACTTCAAATGGCGGAGGGAGGAAGAAAGTGCCTCGTGGAAATGTCAGGAAGTGCATCGTAAGCAAGGTGGCACACATCACTGACTTCATTGAGAAGTGTCACTTATCGTTGAGGTTTGGTTTTAAGGAGAATTTTCCTCCTTCATTTTCTTGTACGCTTGCTTTTGGGGAATATTGAAGTATGTTAAAATACACTTTCTTTTAAATGAATGTGTGAAGATGGGAGTCAGAATGCGGGGCCGTAAATTAGAAACACAATACTTTATTTTGGGGGTGAGGGTGCGACACCCCATGCTCTTTCCTAGACTCCGCTAACGTTGTTCGTTCACAGCTGGGTCGACTGGTTTGGGGAGTGCCGGGTTCGAGCCACCGACCTTTCAAACGCGAGTTGAATGCTCTATGCCTGAGCTATGCCAGTCGCGCAGAGAGAGAGAGAGAGAGAGAGAGAGAGAGAGGCTGGATATAACTTGGGATCGAATGTTCAGCTAACTTATAGAAGCACAACAATATTTCAAGACATGAAAAGATAAAGAGTTTAGTTATGTTTCAAGACCACAATTCACTCCCCCAAAGAGGCGAGTAATATTTCAGCTTCCGTTGAAGCTTCCAGCCTGGGCAGGTACCTGGCCGCCGGATTCCTGGACCTGGGAGTCATGTCTAGTGCTCAGGTACCAGATAGTTACGTGTACAAGTATGCTACCTAATTGTGGACCTGTTTATTCAAATGATGAAATGCTGCTACCTGACTCGTGCTTTTCCTGATGGAATCATTAACTGAGGTTGATGTATCTATAAAAAATGAACTTGGCTTGGTTCTTTTTTTTTTGGGGGGGGGGATGTAGTGTAAAGTGGTATACGATTAATTAATGCTTCTATGGGAAGTTGCGAGAGCGTTCTTTGTCCCAGATTGAACCTTTCGTGTTTGTACTGATTTTAATGGGCGTTACGGCTTGATTAATGTTCTGTGATTCATATTTTCCATATGTTTATTTTACGCACACACACAAACACATATAATATATATATATATATATATATATATATATATATATATATATATATATATATATATATATATATATATATATATATATATATAATGTATGTATGTATGTATGTATGTGTATATATATATATGTACACCAATATATTTATCTATATGTATAACTTTATCACATACACAATTGTTCTGTGCATTAGTAGAATTACTAAAAGGACCTCATTCAAACTGGATGGTATCTAATGGAGTATTTATTCAGAAAAAGCTACAAGCTTTCTTGGACAGACAGTCCACATTCTGTATGTGTATATGTATACATACTGTACACACACACACACACATATATATATATACATACATACATACATATATACATATTCAAACAGACGCGACCTCTTCCCTTACACGTGGAATGTCGTTGCTTGCGAGTCACTGCCGTGCCTTTGTGGCGAAGGAAGTTGCCATAATGTGCAAGGAAGCAGGAAGGAACGAGAAGTGAAAGGAGATGAGGAAAGAAGTAGCGGGAGAAGAGGGTCAAGTGGGGGCTTAGAATACTGACGATTGTGGCGGGGATTACAATCCCTGTTGACCTGGGCGGGGGCGGGGGCGGGGGTGGGGTGGGGTTGGGGAGAATGAGAGGGATTGGGTAACGGCACGGTGAATAGGGATTATGGAGGATGGTAGAGGAGATGCCTCATTACCAATCCTTTGTCAGGCAGACATTGCCACACCTCCAACTCTTGCATGCAAAGAGAGAGAGAGAGAGAGAGAGAGAGAGAGAGAGAGAGAGAGAGAGAGAGAGAGAGAGAGAGAGAGGAGAGAGAGAGAGAGAGAGTATTTCCTAGAGAATTATTTGGATACCCATTGCATATGATACACTGGGAAGTACACTGTGGAAATGCAATAAACACAATGACATCGAGAGAGAGAGAGAGAGAGAGAGAGAGAGAGAGAGAGAGAGAGAGAGAGAGAGAGAGGGGGGGCATATTTTCTAGAGAGTTATGTGGATATCCATTGCATATGATAGACTGTTAAGTACTATGTGGAAGTGCATTAAACACAGTGACATACGAGAGAGAGAGAGAGAGAGAGAGAGAGAGAGAGAGAGAGAGAGAGAGCGTATTTTATAGAGAATTATGTGGATATCCATTGCATATGATAGATTGGTAAGTACTCAATTCAGTGACATGAGAGAGAGAGAGAGAGAGAGAGAGAGAGAGAGAGAGAGAGAGAGAGAGAGAGAGAGAGAGAGAGATGGATGTTTTCGAGAGAATTATGTGGATACCCATTGCATATGATAGATTGGTAAATACTATGTAAAAACGCTTTAAACACATTGACATGAGAGAGAGAGAGAGAGAGAGAGAGAGAGAGAGAGAGAGAGAGAGAGAGAGATATGCATGTTTTCTAGAGGATTACGTGGATACCCATTGCATGTGATAGGTTGGTAAGTACTGTGTGAAAGTGCATTAAACACAATGACATGAGAGAGAGAGAGAGAGAGAGAGAGAGAGAGAGAGAGAGAGAGAGAGAGAGAGAGAGAGAGAGAGAGAGAGGCTGTTTTCCCCTGTAATTTCATCTGGCATAACTTGAATGCCACAATGTAGGAATGCCAGCATTGCAAAGGGAAGCTCTCGGTGTTGTCGGTGCGTCATCTTGGCCGGAAAAGCGAAAAGCGCGTCTTAAATATTCTCGGCAGCGAGTGAGTCAAATTCCCAAACATCCCAAGGGTCAGGATGTTGAGTAATATCACAATCTCAAGGTGATTCAACGCTGGTAGTGATTATCTCCTTCGGTTTAACTTGTAAGAACGTTGCGTTGCGGTTTGGCTGGGTAATATCAAAATACAGCTGCGAGATTGTGTATTCCATTGTCTGTTTATTCAAAGCTCTGTCTATTTGTTAATTTTCACCCAAGGTAAATTAATGTTTTTACGTTTTCCGGAGGCTTGGCCGTACTCACGCTTCTCAGTTATTTAAAAAAAAAAAAAATATTTTATATGCTACAATAGAATATTTCCAATGGTTCTCGTAGCCTCCATGCCCCGTAGGTCGGTAGTGCCGTCAGTGCGCCTCATCAGGTGCACTGTAGGCAATTACTTAAAGTTCTTTGCAGCGCGCCTTCGGCTCCTAGCTGCAACCCCTTTCCTTCCTTTTACTACACCACCTTTCATATTCTCTTTCTTCCATCTTACTTTCCAGCCTCTCCTAACAATTGATTCATAGTGCAACTGCTTTGAGGTTTTCCTCCTGTTACGCCTTTCAAACCTTTTACTGTCAAATTTCCTTTCTATTAGCCTCCATGATGATGTCAAACTTAATATCTGACAGGTCCTTTAATTTAGCAAAGGGTCCTATTTATTTATTTTTTTTTTCGTGTAGTTCTCGGATAGGGGAGGCAGCCATTGTTACTTTACCCTTATTCGTGTCCAACAAGATCCTGGAAATTCACACGACCACCGGAGCGAATGAGGGGAAGGTGTTGCGAGGGAATAATTCGGGGTCGGAATCCCCTCTCGCTCTACGCGGCTCTGCAGCAGCAGCAGCAGCATGTTGCCATTGTTGATTCATCGTGTGCGACTTCTGCCTCCTCTGCAGTGCGGGGAGGTTGTTCACCCATGTGTCTTTTGGCACACCTCCCTCTTCCCCAAGCCAGAAATTCATTCCCCTTCTTTTCATTACTTAAAAGAAAAATGAAAAAAGAAAAGAAGAGAGGGGAGGAGGCGGAAATCGCAGTTCACTTGTTGCTTGCGGAAGGAAGGAAGGACGAGGGTTTTTGCCACATGTTTTTTTTTGTCTTTTGACACGAGAGAGAGAGAGAGAGAGAGAGAGAGAGAGAGAGAGAGAGAGAGAGAGAGAGAGAGAGAGAGAGAGTCTCTCTGTCGTTTCGGTGATCGATAGCTCTGTGTGCGTTGCCCCATGTTGCGATTTTTTTTTTTTTTGTCCGACTCTCTCTCTTGTCACTTCTGCCCTTTACGTCTGCACAGAAGAATTATTGCGTAAAGGTGACGCTTAGTGTGGCGTATTTCGCTTGCACAGTTGTGGATAATTTAAATGGCAGTGCAGGTGCGATTGATTTAAATGACAGAGTTTCTCTGTTGTAACTTTTGTTTTTTAACTTTTGCAGCTGGGTCTTGTATATAAAAAATATTTTGTTTCATTTAGATCTATTACTTCCAATTCAGGGGAAAATGTTTGGTGATTTTTGCTGCCGTAAAATATCTGTGTTTGGTGGTTAACCTTAAAAAGTTTCTTTGTAGCAGTTGTGTTTTCTTAACCTTTGCAAATGGGGCACGTTATTAAAAAAGAGATTGTTTCAACTAGATCTACAACTTCCAGTTTAGGAGAAAATGTTTGGTGATTTTTGCTGCTGTAAAATATCTGCGTTTGGTGGTTAACCTTGAAAAGACTGTTCTGTAAAAGGTGTAAGGTTTGTGATACACTAATTTTGTATCATGGAAACTTCCGAATATAAACAAACAAATTTTGTAGACAATATACTGTACATTAGTTCTTCCATGCAATAATTAACCGGATATTACCTTGTCTTTCAGGTAATTGAAATTATACATCTCTTAAATAACTGAAATTATAAATTTTTTAAATAATTGAAATTAATTTTTTAAATAATTGAGATTATCAAGTAAATTTGCAGGAGAGGAATAATGGCGCTTAAGTCGTCCTCTTATCATACCATTCACTAGGAAACGAGATCCGGTAGGTGGGTAGCGCCGTCGGTGCGCCTCACGTGGTGCACTGTAGGCGTTGCTTGAGGGTCTTTGCAGCGTCCCTTCTTTCATTTTACTGTACCTCCGTTCATATTCTCTTTCTTCTATCTGACATTCCACCTTCTCTAACAATTGGTTCATAGTGCAACTGCGAGGTTTTCCTCCCGTTACACCTTTCAACCCTCCTTACTAAGTCAGTATCCCTGTATATATATTCTTATACGTCAGCGTAGTTCCTCATTGGATGGGTTGGTATCGTTCTCGGCTAGCACTCTGCTGGGCCCGCGCTCGATTCTCCGACCGGCCAATGAAGAATTAGAGAAATTTATTTCTGGTGATAGAAATTCATTTCTCGTTGTAATGTGGTTCGGATTCCACAATAAACTGTAGGTCCCGTAGCAAGGAAACCAATTGGTTCTTAGCCACTTAAAATAAATCTAATCCTTCGGGCCAGCCCTGGGAGAGCTGTTAATCGGCTCAGTGGTCTGGTTAAACTGAGGTATACTTTTTTATACGTCAGCGTTCAACGCACAGACAAAGGCGAAAACGTCAGTGCTACTAATGATCTCTCACTGCCATAAAAAAAAAAAAAATACCGTTGCCACGACATTGGCTGCCTTTTCATTGGCACGCTGTGCTATCTCAGAGATCAGGGGGCTCCGGTTTGGAGGTGCAACGGAGACTCTTGACGCCGACGCCGAAACGTATCTTCAGCACTGACGAGTTGCAATTGGAGCCTTTTATTTGAACCGGAGAACACACGCACACACACACACACACACACACACGTTGTGTAAGTGTGGACGTATTTCGTTTTTATATTTAACCTTATATAGTGTCGTGTGATTTTGGTTTAACCTTCTTATTTCCACACTGACATGCATCGTAACGTTATTTCACTGATCGTATGTCGTATTCATCTATGCCTGTGTAATAAAGGCGTTTTCTTAGTACTGTTTGAGGATCATTTGGTAATGAAAGCTTTCGTGTGTTCTCTAATGATTCGTAAGGAATCACTGAGACGCACGGTAATATACTATAGTTCAGGTGTATGGTATTTCATTTTTTAAATTACCAGATGATATTTGGAACACTTTTTTTTATGTACACAAGAAGACGCATCGATACATCCTAAAAGAAAAGTGATGAATCATCACTTCGACCTTTACGAAACGGAAGGGGGAAAACGATTCAAAAGGTGGGTGCTGAATCACCACTTCGGTATGTGAACGAAACAAGTAAAAGATGCGACGAAGTTTCTTCGGCGCAATCGAATTTTCTGTACAGCCTTTACAGCGTATAATCAAGGCCACCAGTAATAGATCTATCTTTAGGTGATCTCGGTATAGTGCTGTATGAGCCGCGGGCCATGATACTTGAACCACGACCCGGTGGTGGCCTGGCCTATATCGTTGCCAGAAGCACGGTTATGGCTAAATTCAACCTTAAATAAAATAAAAACTACTGGGGCTAGAGGGCTGCAATTTGGTATGTTTGATGATTGGAGGGTGGATGATCAACATACCAATTTGCTGCCCTCTACCCTCAGTAGTTTTTGAGATTTGTGGGCGGACAGAAAAAGTGCGGAAAAAATAAGGTGCGTTCGGACAGACAAAGCCGGCACAACAGTTTACTTTTACAGAAAACTAAAAGGGATGATTTCCGTTGGCGCAGGAGGATATTTGAGTGCAGAGTCCCGTGCCTTCGGCAGGAAATATCTTTGCGCGTAAACAAGGACACTTCAGTATTTTCCTCGTGACGGCAGGTGGCGGCATTTCCTGAAGGTGCTCCGGTATTAGTTATAACTCAAATGATAGGCATTTCTTCCGTAGGGGGAGGGGGTAGTCCCGTCAGTGCAACTCACGCGGTGCACTGTAGGCATTACTTAAGGTTTTTTGCGGCGTCCCTTACGTAGGCCTCTAGCTGCAACCCCTTTCGTTCTTTTTACTGTACCTCCATTCATATCTTTCTTCCATCTTGCTATCCACCCTCTCGTAACAATTGTTTCATAATTCAGCTGCAAGGTTGTCCTCATGTTACACCATTCAAACCTTTCTGCTGTCAATTTCCCTTTCATAGCTGAATGACCTCATAGGCCCCATCGCTTTGCCTCTGGCCTAAATTCCATATTCAATTCTGTTGTGTTGTATAGACATTTCACCCAGGGGTTAGTGGTTTTAGGGATTATATTCCGGTAACATTTAGCTTTGGCAGTTTATTTTTGTTTAATGAAAACTCTTCATAACCTTTTATAGTCTTGACATTGATACATTTCCTGGCATAGCAATTGCAACACGTTTGGTGTTCAACAGTACACCAACCGGTTGTTTCGCCACGAAATTCATAGAAGCATACCATCAAAAGTATAATTTAGGCTTCTGGGAACGAAAATGAGGCCCCTTCTGAATCTCTGCCAGGAGGAAAAAGGTACGACCGTCGTGTTTGGTTTAATCAGCAGTGAATAACAGTCGTGATGGATGTCATGGGGCGGACGTTATTCTAGATTTTTAATTCGTTATTTAATAAGACCTAAACGAGATGATGAACCTGCCATTTTTTTCTTCATTCTGAGAAAATAGGCTTCAAAGATTTCGATATTATTCGGAGCTTCCAGTTAGCTCACCTTCCGAGGAAGTGTCGTTGGACAATGTGACGCGCAAACAGCCGAATTTCTGAGACGTTATAGAGTATCGAAAACTGAGACTGGAAAACTCAAAAACTTATAAAAGAATAAATAAATTGGGTACGCCAGTCCTTCAAAACGTGGACGACATGTTTGGTGGGACCAAGGCAGCTAATATTGTAGGATCGTTTAGCTGACGTTGGAAAAAAAAAAACTGATAACAGCTGATTCATCCTTACTCGCTTTGCGTCTTTCATGTTGCTCAAATATTTTGGTAGATGAGAATGATCCGGTTGATATTAATTGAATGTTTGGTTTGCTGTGTTAAACGTCACGATATTTATGATTTGCTATGTTAAACGCGGCGATATTTATGATTTGCGTATGTTAAACGTGGCGATATTTATGATTTGCTATGTTAAACGTGGCGATATTTATGATTTGCTATGTTAAACGTGGCGATATTTATGATTTGCTATGTTAAACGTGGCGATATTTATGATTTGCCATGTTAAACGTGGCGATATTTATGATTTGCTATGTTAAACGTGGCGATATTTATGATTTGCCATGTTAAACGTGGCGATATTTATGATTTGCTATGTTAAACGTGGCGATATCTATGATTAGCTGTGTTAAACATCCTGATATTTATTATTTGCTGTGTTAAACGTCCCGATGATTATGATTTGCTGCGTTAAACGTGGCGATATTTGTGATTTGCTGCGTTAAACGTGGCGATATGTAGTATTTGCTGTGTTAAACGTGGCGATATTTATGATTTGCTTTGTTAAACGTGGCGGTATTTATGATTTACTGTGTTACATTTCGCTATATTTATGGTTTGCTGTGTTAAACTACGCGATATTTATGATTTGCTGTGTTAAACTACGCGATATTTATGATTTGCTGTGTTAAACTACGCGATATTTATGATTTGCTGTGTTAAACTACGCGATATTTATGATTTGCTGTGTTAAACTACGCGATATTTATGATTTGCTGTGTTAAACGTGGCGATATTTATGATTTGCTGTGTTAAACGTCGCGATATTTATGATGTGTTGCGTTAAACGTCGCGATATTTATTATTTACTGTGTTAAATGTCGCGATATTTATGATTTGCTGTTAAACGTCGCGATATTTATGATTTGCTGTGTTAAACGTCGCGATGTTTATGATTTGCTGTGTTAAATGTCGCGATAATTATGATGTGCTGTGTTGAACGTTGCGATATTTATGATTTGCTGTGTTAAACGTCACGATATTTACGATTTGCTGTGTTAAACGTTGCGATATTTATGATTTGCTGTGTTAAGCGTCGCTATATTTATGGTTTGCTGTTAAACGTCGCGATATTTATGATTTGCAATATTTATACAATTTCATTGAGGTCACAACATTATTCCTTTGTGTGCCTAAGTGTTTTGATATTTGAATGGCAAAGCAACACCTTTGGTTTGATAAATTCTACGAAATTACCTGTTCATTTTTGTCATGAACGGACCTCTTAAACAGTCGTCATTTTGTTAGGAACCATTGATAGTATGCAAATCTCCAGGACTTCAGCATAGTTTAACAAGACATTCAGTAAGTTTTTTTTTTTTTAAATATGCCAGAACGATTTTTTTTGTAACCAAACGGATGTGGCTCTCAACAGTTGCAGTGTCAATAAAGAAATTCTTTTGCTCTACAGTGTTGTATGGATTCCGTTACATACATTTTTGTTTATTTATTGGTCATTTATCTGGTTTTCTAATGATTGGTCTCCTCTTCTGTTAATTCTTTCGAATGAACACCTTAATATTCTTCGGAAGCTTGAATTTCAGGTCAGTGGCCCCTTTGGTGGGCTTGTTCCATATGAATAGGGTTCATCTTATGAATAATAATATTCTTTGAAAGCTTGAATTTCAAGTTCGTGGCCCCTTTGGTGGGCTTGTTCCATATGAATAGGGTTCATCTTATGGATGATAATAATAATAATAATAATAATAATAATAATAATAAATTACACATTCAACTTCTGCATTCATTTGAAAATGACGGGTAGACAGACTGCCTCACCCACTGTCTCTCTGTCATCGAGACTTTTAGCATGTTGCTGTTGGTATTGTTGTTATCTATGATTCTCTCTCTCTCTCTCTCTCTCTCTCTCTCTCTCTCTCTCTCTCTCTCTCTCTCTCTCTCTCTCTATATATATATATATATATATATATATATATATATATATATATATATATATATATATATATATATATATATATATATATATATATACTTACCCACAGAGGAATAGGTAAAAGTAGAACACGCAGTTCTTGTTCAAATCCTTGTTCTTTTTTTCCCCTCTGGTGGATTAAACTGAGATTCTTTACTTCATGTAATCTCCTAAACATTCTAAATTATTTCTCCAGGGGAATTTCAAGTCCTCTCTTTATCTAAATAAAAAGGAAGATATGATAAGCTGTCAGAAGTTGTATTATCATCTGTTTGTTACGTGTTTCACATGAAACAGGTGGGAGGAGTTTTAGACTCGTACATGAAGAATTGCAGTGACTGGAGTTGGGTATTTCATGCAGTGGGCTAAGCGTGTCAGTTAGGAATTAGAAGCAGCTGCATTATGCGTTGAGCAGTGAAGGAAAACCTGTCATGGTGGGGACGAGCATGTTAAAAAAAAAAAAAAAATTCCTTCTTCCTAGACACTCGCAGAGTCTAGAGCGTCTCTCTTGACCAGACTCCTCAACGTATCTATGGCGAGGGCGTACATCCCACCTACACGGCGAGTCTGCGGATTGGACGAATCCTGGTCATTGAAGAGAACTAATGGTTTTCACAGACGGAATGCTTCTCGCAGACAGGTGCGTCACTGTCTTCCACCCTTGGCATGTGGTAGCCAAGGGTCTGACCAGACTAAATACATTTGAGAAAACAGTAAAGTTCACCTGTTCAGACCAGTCTGAGTCTGTTGTTATTTTCTCCTTGCGACGTTATGTTGCCGAGTAACGCGTACTTGACTGCTGTGCCAAGTGGCGATTCGAAATTGATAGGGAATTCGGGATCAGTGGGAATATGAACTTTTCGCTTTTCTGTTCCCGGATGCAAGAGAAAAAGGTTTTTCCCTTTGGCTTTTTCTCACCGAGAGTTATTCTTCTACTCAGCATCGTGGATAGAAATAGAAAACAAGGAAGAATGAATTGTGTTTTGTTTCGTGTTCGTAAAAGGACTCACGAGGAGTGGATTATCCATATTCTAAACTTCAAACTTTATTGTGAAGGTTATGTGTTGGCTTAAAAAATGTTTTTTTAGTTTTCTGAAAAGAAAACTATTGTGCCGGCTTTGTCTGTCCGTCCGCACTTTTTCTGTCCGCCCTCAGATCTTATAAACTATTGAGTCTAGAGGGCTGCAAATTAGTATGTTTATCTTCCACCCTCCAATCATCAAACATACCAAATTGCAGCCCTCTAGCCTCAGTAGTTTTTATCTTATTTAAGGATAAAGTTAGCCATAATCGTGCTTCTGGCAACGATAAAGGCCAGACCACCACCTGACCGTTTTTAAAGTTTCATGGGCCATCGCTCATACAGCATTATACCGAGACCACCGAAACATAGATCTGTTTTCGGTGGCCTTGATTATACGCTGTACGGAAAACTCGATTGCGCCGAAGAAACTTCGACGCATTGTTTACTGGTTTGTTGACGTCGATACTAGGGCTCACGAGACATTGATTTTCCTTATCCTGAACTTATAATTTTATTGTGAAGATTATGTTAAGGCTGGAAATCTTTGGAGAGGATTATTGTGGAAAATTGTGTTGTCCGGTAACACGAGAGAATCGACGTCATGAGCAGTGGATGACTGAAGCGCCTGTAGCTGGCGTGGCATCTGGCACTGGTCCAACGTGTCCGTGGGATCTCTCTCTCTCTCTCTCTCTCTCTCTCTCTCTCTCTCTCTCTCTCTCTCTCTCTCTCTCTCTCTCTCTGGTTCGTTCGTTCGTTCGTTAGTCTTCATTCTGTACCTGTGTATATATATGTATGTATGTATGTACTCTCTCGTTAGTCTCCATTCTGGACCAATGTATATATATATATGTATATATATATATATATATATATATATATATATATATATATATTTATATGTATAAAGGACATTTCTACCACTATGTTTCAGCCATTCAGCCCTCTTAAAGATAACTGAAGGCGGAACCGGTCAGGATTTATCCTTTCATTTTTTGTACATTTATTTGTAATTTTTCCTTTTTCCTTTTGTTACTTTACATCTGAAACATCACGTGATTAAGTGATTTCAAACACACACACACACACTATATATATATATATATATATATATATATATATATATATATATATATATATATATTTATATATATACATATATATACGTAGTGTTTCTATGTATGTTCTGTCTGCTAAACGTTTCGTAATTTTCAGCAACAAAGGAAAGATTGTTTTACTGATTGAAATTAGATTTGGCTGAAAGTGAAATTGGTCGACAGGACAAGACTGAACTGTCATATTGAAAAGACTGCGCCTTCAATTGGCTTCATTCACAATACATGAACTGTTGCTGTAAGGTGATGATGCTTTCCTCTTGTAGCATTTAGCCCTAACACTTTAAACCCCCTCCCCTCTCTCTCTCTCTCTCTCTCTCTCTCTCTCTCTCTCTCTCTCTCTCTCTCTCTCTCTCTCTCTGTTCATGCCCTTTCTCCTTTAATGTTATCTCTCTGACGTTTCTCGCCCTTTCACGTGAATAATTGCTGCCGCTTCCCTCCTCCCAAGTCTTTTGCTTCTCTTCTATTTCCCTAGTTTTAATAATAGTTTTCCTTGCCTCATTTGGCCTTCGTTTATCTCTGCCTTCTTTTTGTTCACGTCATCGTACCGCATTTGAGTAATGCTCTCCAGTAATAAACCTTTCCTTGCAACAACTTATCATCCACTTGTCACGCAAAGAATCTGCAGTATTGATGCGTCATGGCACATGAGTTCCTCTCTCTCTCTCTCTCTCTCTCTCTCTCCCTCCCTCCTTCTTGGTGACACGCGTTGAAAATGTCGTCTGCAGGAAACAAAGGCCCTGCGCTTGCTCACTTCTCATTACCTATTCAGTATCACGATTCGCATACCAGAAATAGTACAGTAGTTACGATTGCCAGGTTATTGTTATTGTTATAAAATTTTTGGTATTGGGAACCAGTTGTAGTTACTGTTACCAAATTATTGTTATTGTTACAAAATTTTTGGTATTGGGAACCAATAGTAGTTAAGATTACCAAATTATTGTTATCGTCATAAAATTTGAGGTATTGGGAACCAATGGGTGTACGGTAACATTGTTGATGTGCAGTGGTTTGTAACTGTCCATTCTTTTTATGAAGTTCTATGAGAAAGCTTACATCAACCCATCGCGTCTCTACGTAGTGCTTAATGCTTTCTTTATAGCATTGGGCGTTGGCATTACCCTCGTAGAGTGAAGATTATAGACTATAAATTAAGGCTTGACCACACATTTGCAATTCAAGGACGCGCATGCCGTAATGGCTGGTTTTGGCGATCATTGCCATCATGACGACAGAATGACTGTTGGCGCGGCCGGACCGCAAAGTTTTAAACGGTTTAAAACATCCACCATCACTTGGTGCACGTCGCCAAACTTTGCGACGCGGGAACGATTCATGGCGATGGTTGGCGATTTGGTCGTAATTACAGCGTAATGGCGTCGTAATTAGCAAAATTTCGGCAGTTGCGCAGTGCGCGTCCTTGAATCAGAAATATGTGACCGAGCCAGTAGAGCAACTCATCTTATCTGTCAATATATAAGCGTTCGCAACTGCTTTCATTCCTTTTACTGTACCTCCTTGCATATTCCCTTTCGTCCATCTTACTGTCCACCCTCTCCTAACAATTGATTCATAGTGCAGCTGCGAGGTTTTCCTCCTGTTACACCTTTCAGACTTTTAATGGCAATATCCGTTTCAGCGCTGAATGGCCTTTGTTGCCCCAGTGCTTGGCATGTATGCCTAAAATCTATAAATCAATCAGAAAAGAATTGAAGGCTCACAAAAAAGTTCTTATGGCAATCTCGGTCGAATCTATTTCGGAGACCATCATACAGTTTCAACGCGGAACAAAATCATTCAAATTTCGAAGTGATGCCTGACACTGCATGCTTTAGTTAGGAATGAAAACACCTGTCGTGTTTGCCTAATTTCCCTGATGAACATCAGAATGCACTTGGGATTTTGTTGTTCAAAAAACTGTTGGAATCGGACGATGACCCAGGCAAAGTTTTCAAAGCGAGATCAAAGTACTTGCACACTTTCATCGCATCGAAAACAGGCGCATGACTCTGTGGATGCTTCGTGCCCTTTGAAGACAAAACAATGCAGATTAACCTTTCACGTGTATTTGTTTTGGCAGATAAAAGTTGTAGGCGAACTGTGCTTACTACATGTGAGCATAGTCACACTGGTAAGCTAGAAAGATATGAGTGTTTTGATAAGTTTACGTTGCATGAATTGCAGCTAAAGCCGTTGTTATTGGCCGCTTGGACAAAGTTGTGAGGTTTATATATCAGAAAAAAATGACGATGGTTTTCCGAGCATTTCGTCCAGGATGAAAAGTTTTGAAATGAATTCCAAACCAAATCCTAACAGGGTTTTAGGCTTTCGTAAAGTTACTTTTTTTTTTTTTTTAGTTTTCTGTAAAAGAAAACTATTGTGCCGGCTTTGTCTGTCCGTCCGCACTTTATTCTGTCTGCACTTTTTTCTGTCCGCCCACAGATTTTAAAAACTACCGAGGCTCGAGGGCTGCAAACTGCTCTGTTGATCATCCACCCTCCAGTCATCAAACATACCAAATTGCAGCCCTCTAGCCTCAGTAGTTTTTATTTTATAGACAGATCTGTTTTCGGTGGCCTTGATTATACGCTTTAGTGGCTGTACAGAACACTCGATTGCGCCGAAGAAACTCTGGAGGATTTTTTACTTGTTAATGTTCATCAGTCATATTATGATAAATACAACGAAGCTTATAATCAAATCCTAAATGTGAATTGAGACTTGAAAAACACCAATACGTAATCATTCCAGGTGGATGGCGTACACTGACAGAACGGCCCTCTGAAGGTATATTCTATTCTGGTACATTTTATTGTTTTGATTTTGATGTGAATATGAATGCCACGAAGCTCGTGGCAGGTTTTTCGTTTTTTCGTCACTGGGGAATTTTTATTGCTAGAAATAAAACCGTTTACTTTCTCTCTTTCCTTTTGTATTACGAAGGTACCTGATGCAAAGTAGAAAATTTTATTTTTCTGTGTGAAAGGTCAAACGTGAATGGTACAGATCAGGTCTCTAATTGCGTGTCAAAGTAAGCATGAAGAACCAAGATTCAGAGAGTCGGGTACACGAACTGGATCATTATCATTACCTTTCAGCCAGTTCCCAAGTTTTTTTTTTTATGAACTACCATTATCTTCATTTATACAAGTGATTGTTATATATGTGAAAGTGACATTAAAAAGTTCACTGTGTCAGTATTCCATACTTTCTGTAGATTCATTCGCGTGGTTAATTGATTGAAATTTTTGTATGGAAATTATCGTGGGACTTCTGTAGATATGAGGATATCTCACAGGAGAGAGACGAACCGTAATTAAAAGCTTAATTAAAAAAAGTAAATTTGTACCATATAATTTTGTACATTTGATTGTCCCAGCCAGTCTTAGTCAGAGTTGCAGTTATACAATATTATTTAGCATGTTTACTCAAATGGTTCTAAACGCAAATGCTAAAAACCTTACAGAAGTTAGTGTTGGTTTATTCGTAGCGAGGATGCATCGTTTGTAACCTCCTTGAGAAGATTGGACTTAGCTTTTTCGATGTTGTTAGGTAAACGAACGAAGGGAGGAATAAAAAAAAAAACTCCGTTTAATTTCTTTTCGTTACAGAGTAAACAAACAGAGTAAACTCTACACTTGTCGACTACCACATTTTTTGTAGCAGTGGGGATTAATCTTGAAGCTCAGCTTCCGTCCTCCCAACGGACAAGTTGTTAGGGAACTGAAATGGTTTCTCCCGTAGGGGGCCATTACCGTCAGTGCACCTCCTGATGGGGTGCACTGTAGGCATTATTTGAGGTTCTTTGCAGCGTGCCTTTGGCCCCCAGCTGCAACCCCTTTCATTCCTTTTGCTGTACCTCTGTTCATAATCCCTCTTTTCCATCTTGCATTCCACCTTCTCCTAACAGTTGATTTATTGTTACACTGTGAGGTTTTCTTCCTGTTACGCCTTTCAGTGAACCTTGCCTTCTGGCTTAAATTCTTTAGTCTATTCTATTCTGAAATGGATTCTGCCCACCAAATTATTGCATCTCCAAGGAGAGAAAACAGGTAGACTCTCCTCCTTCCTTCCTTCCCTGCCGTTCTTGCCTCCTTTTGGTGTTCTCGTGCAGCGAGTGGAAGGAAGCCCAACCCCCTTTCCCCAATTTTTCCCTCGAAAAGTTGCACAAGGGCTGTAGATTATCCTTTTGCGTGGATGCTTCTGTCTGGCGGGGCGAAGGCAGCTGTTGCGTTGGCCCAGTTGCAGCAGCACGAAAGTAAATAAACCTTAGTCTCTCTCTCTCTCTCTCTCTCTCTCTCTCTCTCTCTCTCTCTCTCTCTCTCTCTCTCTCTCTCTCTCTCTCTTGGTGTGCATATGCTCACGCAAAGGACAGGATGTGATATCAAAGAACGCTTAAAGCCAGAGGCGGTTGAAGATAGTGAGTACTTGTTGTAGACACCAGATAATGAAGTTTGCTGCTGTTCGTGAGGCTTATAGCTGCAAGTGCTGTACGCTGGTATTTCTTTTAAATTTAATTCTTTTGTCAACGTGGTCTGAGGCCAGGTCTCTTAGTCTGAAATTTTTTCTGTTGATTCGGCTGTTTTCCTTTTTGATGTCACCTCACCTGGCACTTTTTGATGTTACCCGGTACTTTTTGATGTCGCCAAGTACTTTTTGATGTCACCAAGTACTTTTTGGGCTCACCAAATGCTTTTTGATGTCTCCAGGTACTTTCTGATGTCACCAGGTACTTTTTGATGTCGCCAGGTACTTCTTGATGTCACCAGGTACTTCTTGATGTCACCTGGTACTTTTTGATGTCACCAAGTACTTTTTGATGTCACTGGTACTTTTTGATGTCACCAGGTAGTTTTTGATGTCACCAACTTTTTTGTGTCACTAAGTACTTTTTGATGTCACCAGGTACTCTTTGATGTCACCTGGTACTTTTTGATTTTGATGTCACCAGGTACTTTTTGATGTCACCAAGTACTTTCTGATGTCACCAGGTACTTTTTGATGTCACCTGGTACTGTCATGGCCTTTGAAGAAGTGGGACCTCCTGGGCAAGGGAGAGGGACGCTTTGTATATCCTGTTTACATGTCATTTATTCAGCCCCCGTCGGTAGTTCGGACTTTGACATTTATACATTAAAGATAAGAGTTCGGTATTCGCTGGCCATTTAAGAGGAAGAATGTCCTCAGGACTTTGGAGAGATGGAAAAATGTGCTCTATAGAACACTCGTACCCACTCATGCACATTGTTTATAACCACATTCAGCCTACTGTTGTAATTTTTTTTTATTTATCTAGATGGTTTATGTCGAAAATATTAATTGTAATATACTTTCAGGCCATGTAAATTTATATTCGTTTTGTTCATAATCTGTGACAAGTGTTTTTTTTTTTTCGTCGGTAGATTTTTTATTTGAAGGAACCCTGTAGGGGGTAGCGCTGGCAGTGCACTTCATGCGGTGCACTGTAGGCATCACTTGAAGTTATTTGCATCGCCCCTTGGGCCTCTAGCTGCAACCCCTTTCATTCCTTTTACTGTACCTCCGTTCGTATTTTCTTTCCTCCATCTTACTTTCCACCACCTCCTAAGAATTGATTCATAGTGCAACTGCGAGGTTTTCCTCCTGTCACGCCTTTCAAGCCTTTCTACTGTCAATTTCCGTTTCGGCGCTGAATGACCTCGTAGATCCCATCGCTTGGCCTTTGGCCTAAATTCTATATTCTATCTATCTATCTATCTATTTTAATTGAAGGAAGGAAGCCTCAGTCGAATTAAAAACAGAATTGCTAAGGTAAAAGGCACCAACGTAAAGTAATGGAATTTATTAGTACAGATATGTTTCAGTATTACTAGAAACTTCGATGTTTTCAGTTTGGATTCAGAAGCAACAGACGGTCGCGAAACCACTCCTTTTGAGTTCCAGATCGTGTCCAACTGATATCTGATCATGCCTGGAATTCTTGATTGACCTCAGCTTCGAAACTGGCTCAGGGAGGGTGTATCCCCAGCCAACTTTGGAGGTCCTTACAATGGCTTTCAAGTTGTCACGCTGAATTGTCAATATGCGGGGCTAGAGTTGACCCCTTGTTGGCACTTCTAAGTAAAGATACCAAGTTTCTGTCCGGTGAGTGTCAGTTTATGGCTCGGAAGTAATGTGGACCAGTCTTTTATCACTTTACCATTTTATTAATTAATTTTTTTCTTTTTTTAATAAGTGGTATCTCTTTCTGTATTTCCCTTTACTTCCTCTTACTTCTTCCTAATGAATGCCATATTCTTTGGAAGCTTGAATTTCAAGTCAAATAATAATAATAATAATAATAATAATAATAATAATAATAATAATAATAATAATAATAATAATAATAATAATAATAATACCTATGGGCCCTATTTTTAGTTTGCTAACAGAGCAGCATAACATTATATGACCACTGTTCCAGTAACAGAATTGTCGGCAAATTGTAATACGTGGAGATTCTGGTTATCAAATTACTCCACTGAAACTGGCTTGTGTGTCCGGTATTGTCGTCAGAATTTACAAAAATACTTCGAAGAGGAAGCCCCCGGGGAAGACCAGCTCTTTGACGCAAGTGAGCAGGTGCCTTTGTACCCTGTCAGTTAAATCTATGAGGAGTCATATTTCGACGTACAAAAATTTTGGGAAGTAAATTTGATTCCGTTGAATAACACTCGCTGCCGTTTGGGAAAGCAAAGAGTGGATTAAATCAAGAAACGATATTCTTTCCCCCTGTAAGGTGGTAATGCCGTCAGTGCACTTCATGCGGTGCACTGTAAGCATTATTCAAGGCTCTTCGCTGCAACCCCTTTCATTCCTGTTACTGTACCTCCGGTCGTATTCTCTTTCTTCTGTCTTACTTTCCACCCTCTCTAACAATCGTTTCAAAGTGCAGTTGCGAGGATTTCTTCCTGTTACACCTTACAAACCTTTTTTTTTTTTACTGTCAATTTCTTTTTACTGTCAATTTCCGTTTCGGAGCTGAGTGACCTCATAGGTCCCAGCGCTTGGCCTTTGGCCTAAATTCGATATGTAATTCTGCTATATTCTTTGATAGGTAGAAGTAGCCAAGGTAGACATGATATAGGCTACCCGGTAATTGATTTGTTTGTAGTACAAAATAAAAGCACGCAAGCATTTTCAGATCACAGTAAGAAAAAATCCCTTTCACAAGATGACTATTGATGGGTTCCATAAATAATCGTCATTACAATTGAAAGATAGGAATTTATTGTCCTTCACTGAACAAAGCTAACTGCGAAAATAGAAAGGCGAAGAGATTTCATTATGTTTTAATTATTTATATGTAGAGTTTTTTTTTTTTCAGGTAAACGCAGTTGGGGTAATTTAACCAATTTTGTAGGCCACAAACGTTTTCATTTGTAACTCGTATCACAGGTTTGACGTAGTCAGCTAATCCCTAATTCCCGTGTCAAATCTGTGTAAAGGATGATCCTGGATTTGCAGTGATTTTTATGAAATATTGAAATGGGTTTTGAAAATAATTTTATTATGGTATTAGAAAGAGTTATTGGTTATCAGAGTGCGTGTAGAATCTATTTATTTTTTTTTTATTTTGGTATTAGAAAGAGTTATTGGTGATCACAGTACGAGTAGAATCTATATATGTTCGGACGAATGAGAATTGAACTTCCGTTTGTTGCTTTCGTTGTTTCACCCTTTAAAAGGTAAGTGTAAGATTTTACAAATTTTCTCAGAAACGGTACTTGAAAATAAAACAGTATTAATATTCGTACTGGCCAGTTAGGTTGATTTCCCTCCGAGAGCGCTATTGAGAGTCAAATCTCGATTCGTTTTTATCGAATTGTTGCAGTTTTCGGTCAGTATAATTGTTCCTCCTGGAAGTGAATGTTTACATGATTCAGTCTCGTCGTTCTGAAGCAGACACGTGACATTATTCACAGCCACTTGCAGGTCCGAAATCGCCGGAAACCGGAAGCTCTCTGGCGTTGCAGTGGTTTTTTTGTGAGTGTGAGTTCCTCTGAGGGTGAAGGGAGACAGACGTCTTCTGTGGTACTCTCGCCCAAACCCCTTTCTCCTCCTCCTCCTCCTCCTCCTCCTCCTCCTCCTCCTCCTCCTTCTTCTTCTTCTTCTTCTTCTTCTTCTTCTTCTTCTTCTTCTTCTTCTCTCGTGTTCCCACCCACGTCTCTTTTATTTTCCCTTTCCTTCCCCCCTCCTTTGTCTGAGCCCCCTTACTTTTTGAAATTAGCCTTTCTTTTCTTCCGATAGGAAGAGTGGAACTCGCTGTTAGCGCTTCCGACGTCATGCTGCTTTGTTAACCCCCTTCTCTCTCACTTCTACCCCCCCTCATCTACCCCTTCCCCCACCCCTTTTTTTTTTATTGTAGGAGGCAGGAAACGAGGACGTAGATAGGAAGGAAGAGAAGGAGTCATTCTTTGTCTTGCAATTGAGTTCCATACGGACCTCTCACTGTCATTTTTTTTATGGCATTGTTGATATTATGATCGCACATTTATTTATTTATTTTAATTGTTGATATTATGATCGCACATTTATTTATTTAATTTAAAGGTCTGCTTCATAAGTCCTGAGTTTCCTTAGTGGGGTTAGTGTCGTCAGTTTACCTCACGCGGTGCACTGTAGGCATTACTCAAGGTTCTTCGCATCCCCTTTCATTCCTTTTACTCTACCTCCGTTCATAATCTCTTTCTTCCATCTTGCTATCCACCTTCTGTGAATTGTTTCATAGTGCAACTGCTTTGAGGTTTTCCTCCTGTTAAACCTTTCAGACCTTTCTACTGACAGTTTCCCTTTCAGCGCTGAATGACCTCATAGGTCCCAGCGCCTGGTCTTTGGCCTAAAGTCTATATTCCTTCTTAATTCCTGAGAATCTAAATGAACGAACGAAAGCGAACGTTCTGTTAAGTATTTGTCATTATTTGTACTGCGGCTGTCGAAATTAAGAAATGGCAAATTGACGTTCATTAGATTGTCATTAGGATTTTGTGTTTACCTTCTGTAGGTAATCAGGATTTCCCAACTGTGCAATAATTACTCACTGTCGCGCCCGAAGGATTTCCCAAGGATGTTTGACGTCATTCGTTCGGTTTCTCGGTTTGACGTTGCGACGCCAGTTTGAGTAACCGTAAACCAATCAATCAGTCGGTTTCTTTCCCAACCCCTGTTTCCTTTTACTGTACCTCCGTTCTTATTCCCTTTCTTCCATCTTGGTGTCCACCCTCGTCTAGCATTTGTTTCAAAGTGTAATCGCGAAGTTTTCCTCCTGTCACACCTTTCAAACCGTTTTTGCTGTCAATTTCTCTTTCAGCCCTGAATGACCCCATAGGTCCCAGCGCTTGGCCTTTGCCTTAAAGCCTACATTCCTTCCTTCGTCCCGTCCTTTTCCCTTTGTGGCGTCCGAACATCATAAAAAGGAAATACTGAAAATGAAAGTAACCGAGCGGTCCCCACAGTACTGACAACCGCAGAGGTGGAAAAGGCCGTTGGAATCGTCACGAATTTCATACGATGCGATTGCGGGCCGTTTGTCCACTCCGGAGTTGAGATTACTATAGGGAGTCTGCTAAGGACGAGAGCACCCGAATCCGCTCTTGTGTATCTGGTGTGTCATCAGATCGCACCGGAAATGGAGGATCACTCTCCCTCGCTCTGTCCGAAACTTGCTGCTGCCTAGGCACCTAACTGGCCTCCCTTCTAGCCCAGCTTGAGGTGGTTGGAGTATTCAAAGGAGAAGTGTGTAGTGATGCTTAGACTTATCGTGTATTTCGTGCTTAATAAAAGGGGGAGAGAGAGAGAGAGAGAGAGAGAGAGAGAGAGAGAGAGAGAGAGAGAGAGATATTTTAATCTAAATACTTGCGTTCAGGAGAAGGCGGCTTGAACCATATAAAGAGAGAGAGAGAGAGAGAGAGAGAGAGAGAGAGAGAGAGAGAGAGAGAGAGAGAATATGTTAAACTTAAATACTTACGTTTAGGAGAAGGCGGCTTGAACCAGAGAGAGAGAGAGAGAGAGAGAGAGAGAGAGAGAGAGAGAGAGAGATTTTAAACTTAAATACTTAAGTTTAGGAGAAGGCGGCTTGAACCAGAGAGAGAGAGAGAGAGAGAGAGAGAGAGAGATCAAACGTAAATACTTACATTTAGGAGAAGGCGGCTTGAATCAGAGAGAGAGAGAGAGAGAGAGAGAGAGAGAGAGAGAGAGAGAGAGAGAGAGAGAGCTTGTAATATGTTAGAGTTGGGAGATTAAAGATGAAGTGGCGAACCTAGCCTGGGACTATAGGAGCCAGCATCTGGCCGGCCAAGCCTTGCTCTGTGTGTGTATGTGTGTGTGTGTGTGTGTGCGTGTGTTTGTGTGTGTGTGCTGGTTAGAGGTATGGCATAAAGATAACGCGATCGAGAAGAAGAAGAAATGGGAGTGAGAGGCTAAGGGGGGGAGGGGGGGGGAGATGCTGGGTCCGACACAAGACCCAAGATGGCGCTAAGCTCTCGTAGGCTTTAGGAAAGCTATAGCCTAAGCTTTCGGGGCGTTAGCGAAGCTATAGCCTAAGCTTTCATAGGCTTCAGGAAAGCTATAAACTGAGCTTTTAACGGCATAAGTGAGATTTAAACTAAGCTTTCAACTGAGTAGGAAAGCTAGAAGCTAAGCTTGTAACGGCGTAGGAAAGCCATAGACTAGGGTTTCAGCGGCGTAGGAAAGCTAGAAACTAAGCTTTTAACTGCTTTAGGAAAGGTATAAACTAAGCTTTCAGAGGCGCAGGAAAGCTTTAAGCTGTCAGAGGAGCAGGGAAGCTATAAACTCAGCTTTCAACGGCATGGGAAAGCTGTAAACTAAGCTTTTACGGAAAGCTGTAAACTAAGCTTTTAAAGGCGTGGTAAAGCTGTAAACGAAGCCTTCAGCGGCATGGGAAAGCTGTAACTAGGCTTTTAACGCGCTAGGAAAGCCATAGACTAAGCTTTCAACGGCGCGGGAAAGCTTGAATATCTTCTGCCCTGGGCACTCACTCTTGCCCCAGCCTTTGGAAAACTTGTTTCCCATTTGATCTCCGTAGAGTCTGGTTTTAATATTCATTTATTATTATTATTATTATTATTATTATTATTATTATTATTATTATTATTCAGAAGATGAACCCTATTCATAAGGAACAAAAGCCCACCACAAGGGCCAGTGACTTGAAATTCAAGTTTCAAAAGAATATTATGTCATTTAGTGGAAAGAAGTAACAGAATGTAAAGGAAAGTACAGAAAGAGAAGAACGAATTCACGCAGGAATGGTTCATTATTACTCCTCTTGTTTTACGATTAAGCTCTGTAAAGTAATCTCAGATAACTGATTCGAAAATTGAATTCCCCGTAAGTGGTATGTCGATTTCAGAATATATATTGACTGGAAATTATAGTGTAGATTTGATTTTACTTTTTATTTTACGTCAGTGTTTTCCATATGTGCTCTGAAATAAAATGTCGATTTCGGAATGTTTTGATTGGAAAATATAGTATAGATTTTATTTTATTTTTTATTTTGCATCAGTGTTTTTTTTTCATATGTTCGGTGAACTAAATATACCTCCTCCTGGCTTTAGGGTTGCTTAAAAATGCTTTGAGGCAATCACATCCAGAGGGCGTGATCATTCAGTGCGTGAATTTCGTTGGTGCATTGGGCTCACTTTCTGTACAATTCAGTACTTTGCCTTAGATAAAAAAAAATATTTATGCATATCACCTTATTACACCTTGTTATTTTTTTATACCGAGAGAGAGAGAGAGAGAGAGAGAGAGAGAGAGAGAGAGAGAGAGAGAGAGAGAGAATTACTGGGAAAGTGGCAGGTTTACAAAGTTTTTAGGTGTGGGGTGGGGAAGTATGAGCGAAATGCCTGAGAAAGGTTTATGCTTCGTCTGACACATTTCCTAAGCTTATAATAAATTTAAGATGGTTAACGATTAAGTAACGTTTCTTGGCAAATTAGTGTAATTATAACTGGAATGATTGTAGGTCTTGTTTCAGGGTTAGGTTAACCGCACTCGTTAAAAGGTGAATTTAAAAGGAAGCTGTGTTAGACTGAATGAGACACAAAATCACTCAGTTTTTAGTAAATTACTGTTTGGGCATGAGATCTGGAGTAGCCTTGGTGAGTTGCTATTGGGTGGAATGAGTTTTGTGTAGACATTTTCTTGCCCTTTTAGTTTTCTGTAAAAGAAAACGTTTGTGCCGGCTTTGTCAGTTCGTCCGCACTTTATTCTGTCCCTGCTTTTTCTGTCCGCCCTCAGATCTTAAAAACTACTGAGGCTAGAGGGCTGCAAATTGATATGTTGATCATCTACCCTCCAATCATCAAACATACCAAATTGCAGCCCTCTAGCCTCAGTAGTTTTTATTTTATTTAAGGTTAAAGTTAGCCATAATCGTGCTTCTGTCAACGATATAGGCCAGGCCAACACCGGCCCGTGGTTAAAGTTTCATGGGCCGGGGCTCATACAGCATTATACCGAGACCACCGAAAGATAGAAATACCGGAGCTTCAGAAAATACCGCAGTTTCAGAGGCGTGGCTGCCTTCTTTCGCAAGCTCTCTGCTTGTAACTCTGTGGCCAAGGAGGTTTGAGTTACCCAACGGACACGATTATCATTCGCCTCCACTTTTACATTTATGCGAGTGAATGCTTGTGGTGCGTGCAACTTCCGGCGCCTCAGTGCATTAACACGGCCTCCAATCCTTCGCCCTGAGGCGTCGGAACTGACGCGGGAGAGCTTCGTCATGACTTGATCGTTGGTATATGTTCGGGTTGGGAGACGTCGGGGAATCTGCATTCATGTACGTATTCTGCCCAAAAATGGAAAACTGCGGTATCTGCAAAGTTCTCGAAATTGAGATATGCCACCTATTGGGCTCGTGAAACACTTATACACAAGTTACTGCAGTTTCAGAATGATTTTTCAATGCTTTACTTGGGGGTCCCATTTGCAGTATCTGCAAGATTGTCGAAATTGAGATATGCCGCCTATTGGGCTCGTGAAACACTTGATACACAAGTTACTGCAATTTCTTAATGATTCTTCAATGTTTTATTTAGGGGGTCCCATTTGCAGTATCTGCAAAATTTTCGAAATTGAGATATGCCACCTATTAGGCTCGTGAAACATCAATACACGAGTTACTGCGGTTTCAGAATGATTGTTCAGTGCTTGCCCTTAGGGGGTCACATTTGCAGCATCTGCAAAATTTTCGAAATTGAGATATGCCACGTATTGGGCTCGTGAAACACTTATACACAAGTTACTGCAGTTCCAGAATGATTCTTCAATGCTTTAATTAGGGGCTCCCATTTGCAATATTTGCAAAATTTTCGAAATTGAGATATGCTACCCATTGGACTCGTGAAACACTAATACACAAGTTACTGCAGTTTCAGAGTGATTCTTCAGTGCTTTATTGAAGGGGTCCCATTTGCATTATCTGCAAAATCAGTATTAAGGCAAGGAGTATCTACCATTTTTCTGAGTCGTATTTTTGCAAATACTTGAAGTCTTCCAATTTAGGGAGCAGTATAGTTGATTGTACATACAAACGACGGAGCCCACCCTTCCGTCAGTTTTTTTTTTTTTTTTTACAGTTTCGTGTCACCGTGACAACTTCTAACAAACAGATCATATTAAAGCTGCGCTTGGGAAATAGCACCGATCACATGACTCGAACATCGCCTCTGGCAGCGTCTTGTATCATTCGGTGGAAAACAAGGAGAGGAGAGGAAGTTGGGCGTGTTTCTGGTAACTGGTTAGAGAGGGGAGGCTCCGGTTCCCATGGTAACTGTCAAGGTCTCTCTCTCTCTCTCTCTCTCTCTCTCTCTCTCTCTCTCTCTCTCTCTCTCTCTCTCTCTCGCGGATTTTAAGTTATTTTCAGAGGTGTTCATTTTACACCCAGTTTTCGTGTTTGGTTACCGTCTTAATGTATTGATGATTATTTCATAGATTTTAAAAATATTACATAATGTCACTTACTGCACGATACGTGTCCTATGTATTCTGTGTATTTCATCACTAGGAATCACTTAGGTATTTCTTATATTCATATATGCTTGTATTATGTGCAGTAGAATATAGAATACGGACGTTATTGTGTATTATAGAATGCGGACCTCCATCTTGACTAAATGAGAGTAGTTTTCTCAGAAATATTCATCTTTTAACCACGTTACTGTTGAAAAGCATTTTCGTCATCGCCCATATAAAGCTCTTAATACTTTTACTCGACACCACCTCATAAATTTGTATCGTCAATACAAAATGTAGCATTGGATTTCGGATGTGGAAAATAAGCATGCCAAACGTAGCACATGGGTAGCGGTGGATTTTTAAAGTTCAGAGGTCCAAGTGGGTGGCTGTCATTCCACCCAGCCGATGGAAAATTCATTCTATATTAGTGGTTCATGGATTGAGGGGAATAAATAGATTTTTTTATCTAAAAATACACATTCAGATCTTCGTTTTTTTATAGTAGTCTCTCTCTCTCTCTCTCTCTCTCTCTCTCTCTCTCTCTCTCTCTCTCTCTCTCTCTCTCTCTCTCTCTCTCACACAGTTCATACATACTTGTAATCATTTAACATGTGTATACTTAACGTAAATTCTAGGTAGAAAGGATGGTACTTTAAATATCCCAGATTTCTCAAAGTAAGCTTATTTGAATATGCTTTAAATTTTAACAGCAACATATTGGAGGCCATTTTTTAAACTGGTGTTTTAAAATGTTAAATCCAAATAGGGTCTCATCAATATCTTGACTTGAGCTTCATTTGACTTATGAATTTAGTGTCTCAAATATTTTCCCATACTTCACTCTTTGGGAAAGCGTCGGAGGTTACAACTCTGTGTATGTTAATATGTTTGTATATTAATGTCGTTTATTTTCACAGTTTATACTGTTCTCGTTTTAACCACAACGAAAAAAAAAAATACTGAGCGTTGCTTTCTTATTAGAAAGTTATTTCTTTCACAAACCCAAACACACTTTAAATATTTTTCCTTCATTCTAGACTTTGGGAAGGGGATTCTTGGCATTTGAAAATAAGGCACTCGGAGGAATATTGGGAATTAATTGGAGGGATGGGATATCACAGCAGAATTAGAGAAGTAAGGGGATTGCAGCCGGTCGATGAGTATGTTAGGTTCTCACGCTGGAAGTGGCCGGGCCGTGTGTATTGGTAGAAGAGGTAGAGATAGACCAAATGAGATGTGGTTGAGGACAATGAGGCGGGCAGCAGGAGACGAGTGTTGGAGAGATCTTGAGGAGTTAGCCCAGGACAGAATGTGGTGGCGTGAGTTCATCGAGGCCCTATGCATCCCCGTAGGTGCCACAGGAAATGATTGACTGATTGATAGTCTAGAAAATTTATTTTCATTATTTTCGTTTAAAATCGGATTGAATATTCTTTACTCTTTCTTAATTATGTCCTGCGCATACCTACAGGCATACTAACGTTTAATTTAAAATCTTTGACTCTTTCACAGTGCTCATGCAATATTTTCTGCCGGTAGCATTTTAGACAGTGATGCCTTCGAGTTACTCGACTGTCGGCTCCAGCCTTGACGCCAGGTTGCCGAAGGAAGGCCTTTTCCCTTCCGCTCCCCTGAAACCATTACGTCACCTTTTTTTAACATCAGTGTCGAGAATTTTGCGTCCTCTCTCTCTCTCTCTCTCTCTCTCTCTCTCTCTCTCTCTCTCTCTCTCTCTCTCTCTCTCTCTCACACCTTTCCCTGTCGGTTTCTGTCGAACCTAGGTCCTTTAAATATACTACTTTTACCAAGGTCCTTTAAATATACTTATAATGTATGCAAAGGACCTTGTGTCGAACGAAATAAGTATGAGTGTTTTTCATCAAGTAAATTAATGCTAGAGCAAAACTCCTTTGAGGGAAGTGTACTTTGTGTGCGCGTGTCTGTGTGCGCGATTAGTGCCGATGCTGTGATGACATGATGAAGCTTACGAGTTTTGTCGAGATATGTTTTCGAGTGGCGGCGGCGGGACGTCATGACGAACATCCGCTGTGGCCCAATGACCTTTGTCCTATCTCTTGACCGATGGCCTTTTATTTTTCGACTTTCTATACACGTGCCTTGCTGAATACACCTCCCCAATGCACATAGAGAGAGACGGAGACCCCATGTGTGTGTGTGTGAGTGTGTTTAACTTCGAATAATATGGGGGAGAGTAATTTACAGTCCTCATTTTTATCTCGCAAACGTTTGCTCGGCGTAAAAAAAAGGTCAGATTGATGTATACCTTTGAAAAGGTCAAGCACCGCGCGGTGATTTTTCCCCCTCGCCTGGTTGAAGTTTCATTTCATCCGTAAAGTGGATATTGAGTTTCATATGCAATTTCCCCTTTCCAGGAATAACGGTTTCAGGGGAGGGCAGATTTCTATTTCTTTCTCTCTCTCTCTCACTCTCCTCTTTTTTGACCCCACTATACACACTCGGGGAACGTACCTTGAGAAGCGTGGTGTGGGCGTGTCTATGTATGTATGTATGTATGTGTGTGTTAAGTTTTATTTATTCATCTGGAGCTGGGTCAACTGGTGGGGGGTAAGTTTGGGTGTCTACCCCATGCCA
This sequence comes from Macrobrachium rosenbergii, assembly GCF_040412425.1. NCBI lineage: Eukaryota > Metazoa > Arthropoda > Malacostraca > Decapoda > Palaemonidae > Macrobrachium > Macrobrachium rosenbergii. Next base: position 115,435,517 of record NC_089752.1, read on the forward strand.
TCTCTTTGACTCCCCACCCATCTGATGCTGGTACCCATTTACAGCCGGGTCAACTGATGGGGTATATATATGCGTGTATGTGTGTGTAATATATATTTAGAAATTCCCTACCGAAAGTAAAATAATTAACGTTGTAAGATATTTTGTCAATTTTGAATGGGGAAATGGGAATCAGGCCAGTTTATATACTTAGCGAGTAAAATACCTTTAACGTAGTAAGATATTTTAAGTCAGTTTTGAATGCTAAAGTCAAGAGAGAATGAATCAGGCCGGTTTATATACTGAGTAAGGTCTTATTAGAGGTCAGAAATAAACAGGAGACAGCAGATTATGTGAGGCCTCCAAGATGAATTATTGCACTGGTCACGAGGCACGAAACTACTCCAGTTACTGGTGTACAGTAAAGTTTACCTAGGGGTGCTTTGCACAGAAATACTTATAGGAGGTATGGTCCCGTAGGGGGTTGGTGCCTATAGTACACCTCACTTGTTGCACTGTAGGCATTACTTAAGGGTCTTTGCAGCATTCCCTCGACCCCCAGCTGCAATTTCTCTCATTCCTAGTACAGTACCCCCGTCCATATTCTCTTTCTTCCGCCTGATTTTCCACCCTCTCTAACGATTGATTCTTAGTGCAACAGCGAGGTTTTGCTCCTGTCGCACCCTTCAGACCTTCTTACTGTCAGTTTCCGTTTCAGGGCTGAAGGACCTCATAGGTCCCAGCGCTTATGCTTTGGCCCAAATTCTATATTCCATTCTGTTCTGTTCTACGGGAAGTGTGGTATCGGTGATATGAGACGAGACCTGTGAAGCACTGGCTAAAACCTACCACGCATCAACCAGACCATGTTCAATTATCGCAGCCCTTTGGTTGGGTTTCATGGAAGTGGTCTGTTAGTCCCCTGAGATTTTCCCGAGAGAGAGAGAGAGAGAGAGAGAGAGAGAGAGAGAGAGAGAGAGAGAGAGAGAGAGAGAGAGAGAGGCCTTTCTTCTTAGCAATAAGGGCCTTGTTAGATGGCTTCAGTGGTCCCTGTAACGTTAATGAGTTGCTTGTGGCTCTGGTGATGAAGATGATGGTGATGCCTGCTTGCTTGCTTGTGTCGTGAGTGCTTGCGTTGTCGGGCTGGGTGTGTCACTTGGGGTATATCAGGGCAACACTTTTTAAGGCTTGAAGCATTGAACTCAAGGTCAGAGCATATTGTGTGCGCCTTACCTTGTTTCATTTTAGGATTGTTTTTTCATCTTTTTATTTTTGTAGATGAACTTTATTTTGCTTTTGTTTTTATTAGGTTGATTTAGAGGAAAAGAACTGATATTTTTTAATGTAGTTTTATTTTGGATGTAGACGAAGTTAGCATTAAGGAAGACGGCCTTAAATAAGTTAATTAAACATAACAAAATTTTTTGCTTTGATTGACAACATAGGTGTCTAGTTTGACGACCACGTAAAAAAAAAAAAAAACTACAGTGCTTTCCTGATGAGGAAAGCAGTTACGCCGCGTTAGTAGCAGACGAGATAATGCTGCTTTAATTTAACTGATTTTGCCAAAGGAGTGTTCGCCAAGTGTCAAGTTCGCTGCTTTTAGTTGATTGTTGAGTGGGCTTGATCGTGTATGGCACAAATTGACTCGAGTTTCCGAAAAAGTTGTAGTGATGATTGACTGGAATGTTTGACGCTCAAGTTTGGGTTTCAGTTCGACATTTGGTCTAGGATTTACGTAAATATTCCGTAGGGGGCTAGTGCCGCCAGTGCACCTCATGCGGTGCACTGTAGGCATTACTTAAGGTTCTTTGCAGCGTGCCTTCGGCTCCTAGCTGCAACACCTTTCTTTCCTTTTACTGTACCTCCTCTCATATTCCCTTTCTTCTTACTTTCCTTCCTCTCCTAACAATTGATTCTTAGTGCAACTGCTTTGAGGTTTTCCTCCTGTTACGCCTTTCAACCCTTTTACTGTCAGTTTCCGTTTCAGCGCTGAATGACCTCAAAGGTCCCAGTGCTTGGCCTATGGCCTAAATTCTGTATTCAGTTCAATTCATATACGTAATAATATATTACAACTCTTATTTAATAGAGCTCTCGGGTAGCCTACACCTTATCGGAAATCTGTAATAAAAAAAAAAGAATATTCGTTATATACTTTAGGTACCGTTAACCGTGTTTACTTGGAAAGAAATTTGATGTCGTGGTTGTAATATCATATTTGCAGTTCTGTAGTAAAAAGCAGCGTAGCAAACAGAGGTCCTTTATTCCTCACACCACTGGACTGTGGAACATTCTCTCTGAGGATATCGTGCAATTGGAACTTCAAAAGTTCAAGCGAAGATGCAGTGCATTGCTGCCCCAATAGAATTCTCCTTGCATTTTGATAATTTACTTACATTTTATTCGTTTATTAAGTTGTCAGCTTATTTTTTATTTTATTTTTTATTAAGGGAGATCTCTTTTTGTATTTCTCATTGCCTCATACTTTTTTTCTAAAAAACACCATGATATTCTTTAGAAGCTTGAATTTCAAGTCAATAATAATAATAATATTAATAATAATAATAATAATAATAATAATAATAATAATGTCCTCGTCACTTTTGCCATATGCCTTTTCTGAGAGCATTGGCACGAGATGAATAAGAGTATATATTATAATGAAAATGTCAAGTAGGTATTCAGCATTCACTGCCTGTCTTGAAATCTAGCATACCGTGACTGTGTATGTCAAGGTCGGTGGATGAACTCAGATGCTTGGTGAAGCGAGAGAGAGAGAGAGAGAGAGAGAGAGAGAGAGAGAGAGAGAGAGAGAGAGAGAGAGAGAGAGAAAGCAAACTTAAACTGTAAGAGAAAGTTCGGTATAAAGCTAGCGTTGAATATTTTCACTATTTTAGTTCCACTATTGTATAGCTAGCGCTGAATATTTTCACTACTCTAGTGCTGTTATTTTATAGCCAGCGCTGGATATTTTCACTATTCTAGTTCTGATATTATATTGCTAGCGTTGAATATTTTCACTTTTCTAGTTCTACTATATATAATATAGTTAGCGCTGAATATTTTCACTATTCTAGTTCTACTGTTTCATAGCTAGCGCTGAATATTTTTACTATTCTAGTTCTACCATTATATAGCTAGCGCTGAATATTTTCACTATTCTAGTTCTACTGTTACATAGCTAGCGCTGAATATTTTCACTATTCTAGTTCTACTGTTACATAGCTAGCGCTGAATATTTTCACTATTATAGTTCTGCTATTATATACCGAGCATTGAATATTTTCACTATTCTAGTTATACTGTATACGTTAAATTAAGGTATGAGTAAACATCGTGAGCATGCAAATGAAGGTGACATGATCGTCACATAGGCTGAATATTTCAGGCCAGGTGATTTCGTGCAAACAGAAGTGAGAATCTTAGTTTCAGCATCAGACTTTTCTCGCTGTTACATTGATGAAGGCACGTACCTTTGAGTCTCACTTCAGAATAATGTATTCATTATGCCGAAACCGGAATGTATGAACTGCCTTTATTGTGCACGTGTCATATCTTAATTCATTAGTGTCAGGTGGCGTCACCTCCGTCAGAGTAGCACATTAAGTTCCCCATTTAGCTAATTGAATAATTATTGGTAGGGAGGAGGTCGCGTATGCATAATATAGAATGGCCTACGCAGCCTTCAGTCTGCTGTTATGCTTCGTCACTTGACGTTGAGACGGAACGTGAATCATTTGATATTGCTGGTGGTTAGTGGTGTTTTATTTCTTCGTTTTGTTCGTAGTAATTTTTCCTTCCTTAGTAAGAAGAGCCCTCCTACTACTATAAATAATAATAATAATAATAATAATAATAATAATAATAATAATAATAATAATAATAATAATTAATAATGATAATAAAATAAAATAAAAGAATCGTTCATATGAAGATAAATTGTCGGCAGTTGATGGATTATACTTCTTCATATTAGTGTCGAACCGTCAAGGGAAAGACATTTGGGAAAATGGTCGAATCTGCTTTATGATTTTGTTTTATGCATTTATGTTTTAATTCTGGTCTATTGTGATATGTGATGATATTGGTTTACTATTGTATGTTACGACATTTTCTAAAATCACGGTTTCATCGGTTGGATATTTTTGTAAATAAGCAATCATTTTGTTGAAAATCTTTTCAACAAATGTCAGTTTTATGGTGGTAATGTGGACTTAGCTTTTTCTTTAGTAAATATTTAGATGCTCTCGCACTGTGCGCGAAGAAATATGATTGAGTAATGTATATTAAATGACCTTGATCAGTATAAACAGAATTTGCTTACGTAAAATAAAAAAAAAAGAATACCTAGAATTGATTCACGTGGCCAGCTTATTAAAGTGAGTCAGGCGCAAGTGAGTCGTCTTCCTGTGGGCAGAATCGTTGGTTAGTGGATGAGCCAGCCTCAGGAATTATTGATGGGTGATGAGCAAAGCGAGTGAGCAGCAGCCCGTGGGACGGATGAAGCGAATGGGTGAATGCTATGGGTGTAGGGTTTATACACAGGCGAGATAATGGCCATGACTGCCAGTCCACATTGTAGTAGATGGCGGCTCGAACTCGGTTGCTGAATGGACTATGGAGCAGCCTCCCTTCAGAAGATGTCGCGCAATGGGAACTTCTTCAGGAGTTCAAGCGAAGATGCAATGCATTGCGACCCTAATACAATTCTCCTTGTATTTTAATATGTAACTTTTTACATTTTTATTTGTTTATTTATATGTTAATTTATCTTTCTAATTGGTCTCCTCTTTCTGTATTTCCTATGGCCTGTTACTTCTTTCAAATGAGCACCATACTCTTTGGAAGCTTGAATTTCAACTTTCAAATGAGCACCATATTCTTTTGAAGCTTGAATTTCAACTTCTGGAATTTCTACTTTCTAATGAGCACCATATTCTTTTAAAGCTTGAATTTCAATTTCTGAATTTCTACTTTCAAATGAGCACCATGTTCTTTGGAAGCTTGAATTTCAAGTCAATGGTCCCTGTGGTGGGCTTGTTCCGTATGAATAGTGTCCATCTCCTTAATAATAATAATAATAATAATAATAATAATAATAATAATAATAATAATAATAATAACAACAACAACTGTATACCACTTGGCGTTTATTTCTTCAGAGGAATGAGTGATCTGGAAAAGTCCAAAGGGAATATTTATCTATCAGTGGGTAGATCGACTGGGCGGTGGCCATCAAGCCAAATAAGGCAGTGATGGACTCCTTCCGAAATGACTAGTAATATTTCGTGACGAAACGGCCGCCCTCTCGGACTGGGGCCTAGCAACACACCTTTGCGATATTGTAGGTCGGTTTTTGGAGAGAGAGAGAGAGAGAGAGTACTCTGGCAGTAGTAGTAGCTGTAGCCTGTAGGTCACCGTCCGTGGCACGCTCGAGAGGGGAGGTGCCAGAGGTGTCGTGATTGTAGCTCACTGCTAAAACTCGTAGGACCCCAAAGAGCTGTAGATAGATGCTCCGGCTTAAAGGGGAAGAGATGCTACTATGTCAGAGGAAGGGCGGGGTGGGGGTGGGGGGAAGAGAGGGAGAAGGGCTCGCAAGAGAACAGGAGGAGGAGGAATAGGAGATAGAGGAGGAGGAATAGGAGATGGACAAGGAGGAGGAGGAATAGGAGATGGAGAAGGAGGAGGAGGAATAGGAGATAGAGGAGGATGAAGAGGAAGAGGAGATAGAGAGAGGAGGCAGAGGAGGAGGAGGAAGAGGAGATAGAGGAGGAGGAGGAAGAGAATGAGATAGAGGAGGAGGAGGAAGAGAATGAGATAGAGGAGGAAGAGAATGAGGTAGAGGAGGAGGAGGAAGAGAATGAGATAGAGGAGGAGGAAGAAGAGGAGATAGGGGAGGAAGAAGAGGAGGTAGAGTAGGAGAATGAGGAAGAGAATGAGATAGAGGAATAAGCTCCAACGTGAAACAGGCAATAATTGTTTGTTTGACAAACGACTTCATACATGGATGGTAAAATGATTCCCAACACTGGAGTGGGGAATGTAATGTAATGCATAGCAGAGTAAACTTGTAGTGTTCGGACGTGACCATTTTTAACGGCGGTTTATTTGAAATGAAGTTCTGTTGCAGCTCTTTGAAAAGGTCTTGGGCAAGCATGTTGATTACGCGAGGCTTGAAAGATGGCAAGGAAAGATGCGCAACAAAGGAGGAAGAGGAAGGAAGAAAGGAGGAAGGCAGGAGGGAAGAAAGGGCGTCACACAGAGAGAGAGAGAGAGAGAGGTGAGCGAGCGGAGCATAACGATGGGGAGTCGTCTGCCCGGTGGGAGATTAAAACGATAAGGAGAGAGAGAGAGAGAGAGAGAGAGAGAGAGAGAGAGAGAGAGAGAGAGACAGAGAGAGAGAGAGAGAATGCTCTACGGCCATAGTTCTGCTGATGCGAGAACGAACTGTAGAGAGAGAGAGAGATTGCTATACGGCCGCAGTTCTGATGATGCGAGAACAAAATGAGAGAGAGAGAGAGAGAGAGAGAGAGAGAGAGAGAGAGAGAGAGAGAGAGAGAGAGAGAGAGAGAGAGAGAAGCTGTAGCAGTAGGGAATGAGTGAATGGGGTGAGACGAAGGGAAGTCATTGACAGTGACGATGGAATAATTGCGGAAACCCTAACTTAGGTTGGCCGAAGGGAGAGGGAGGGGGTAAGAATCCCTTGTCCAACATGATTCACTCAGGGAGAGAGAGAGAAAGAGAGAGAGAGAGAGAGAGAGGAAAGTCTCAGTATCTATCACACAATGAATTCGCATCCTAATCCCACTCCTATGATGCACTCAGAGAGAGAGAGAGAGAGAGAGAGAGAGAGAGAGAGGAAAGTCTCAGGATCTATCACATAATGAATTCGCTTCCTAATCCCACTCCTATGATGCACTCAGAGAGAGAGTGAGAGTGAGTCTCAGTATCTATCACATAATGAATTCGCATCCTAATCCCACTCCTATGATGCACTCAGAGAGAGAGAGAGAGAGAGAGAGAGAGAGAGAAAAGTCTCAGTATCTATCACATAATTAATTCATATCCGAATCCCACTCTTGTGATGCACTCACAGAGAGAGAGAGAGAGAGAGAGAGAGAGAGAGAGAGAGAGAGAGAGAGAGAGAGAGAGAGTGAGTGTGCAGTCCCCTACTACAAATTATTCACATCCTCTATTGGGCATTACACCTTTCCCAGAGGCATTTAAGTTACCGGAAAATACGTCAGTTCGGCGAAATATGCATTACAGTTCTTTATGGAGTTCAGTGGAATGACAGACCGCCATCTTTCCTTGCGTCGTGGTGGGGGTTGAACAGATGATTTTGGCCTGTAACGGCGAGCTTGTAACCGTTCTGCCTTTGTCCTTTTACCTTCACAACAGGGTTTTAAATTTGGCTACGAAGAGAGCATGATAGATAAACATACATATAGCCTATATATTTTTGTATTTTTTAGACATCTGTGCGACAGTATGATAGGTAAACATAAATATATGTATTGTATTTTGAGGCGTGGTATATTTCTACAAGATGGGGTTCACAAACATATAATTTTCTTAATAATTTTGTACTTTATAGAAAAGTTTTAATTAGAATTATGGGTTGGGAATTGGGGTTAAAACGAGCTAGAGAATATTATAAATTAAGGCGTGTTTGTGGAAGTGATGAATAAGGAAATGTGGTTTAAGAATCCGCTGTAGAATGTTGGTCGTGATGTTTACTTCGTCTCTTGTAGCCGTTAGAGAGAGAGAGAGAGAGAGAGAGAGAGAGAGAGAGAGAGAAACTTTATATTAGGGACGTTTTCTTGTATCATACACTTAATCTCTTTTAGTGACTTCATATATCCTGAAAAATACAAATGGGGGTATAAAGATCAATGTTTTGCACATGAATCAGTAACTGCAATTAACAGCAAAGTACTTATATGCCATGGTGGATTCAAGCTTACACAGGTAATATCGTCAGATATCTATCCATCTAATAATTATAAAATCCTAGTGGATCTTTCTCGTTTGTCCGCCCCGGCTGGGAACGGGTTAGGTAGGAGCTCGGGAGGGTAGGGGAGACATGACACATCCACCCTCCTCCTGCAAACCTGTTTGTGTGCCCCGTGTGGGGCGGGGCAGGTAGGGGAGACATCATGACAGGCAGCGCCGGGTTCCAGCGCAGCGTAGCGCTCGCCATCAAGCCCGTAGAAGAAACTGCTGAAACAAACAAAAGCCAACGATGGAATTTCCAACACAGGATATAATGGTCAGCTAGAAAAACAGAAAATTTAAAGAAACATTACAAAAAGTCTCTCTTCTTTTTGTACTTCCCTTTAAATTCTCTTATTTCTTTTTAATGAACACCTTAATATTCTTTGGAAGCTTGAATTTCAAGTCAGTGGCCTCTTTGGTGGGCCTGTTCCATGTGGATAGGGTTCATCCTCTGAATAATAATAATAATAATAATAATAATAATAATAATGATAACGGAAGGCTGGTGGAAACATGAAAAATAAGAGACGGACAAGCAAAACAACTCTCTCCATATCAGCAGCTATTCTAATTAAGTGACAGGGTAAGAGAAATACTGCTTTTGTCAATGCTTCCGACATCATACACAGCCGTTCTTGTCTCTTTTAAAAGCACAGATCGATGGAATAGCAGGAGTGTTGCAAAGTTTCCCGGAAATGCGAGAACACACCCAAGAAAAATGTCAGTTTGTTGCTGATTGGTCATCGCCCCTGGCACTTGAAAATATTTCTGAAGCACGGAAAATTTAGCGCAAAGTTTTTTTTTTTTATTTTTTTTTTACACCTGTTCACGGTCTAACTGATAAAGGCTGATTGTCGTAATGAGAGCTGTTTTAATTACACCTTTTCACCCAAGTTCTCTGCAAAAATGGAACTTTTGTAGCTAAGATATTTCATTGCATAGATTAACAAGCACGGTGTTTCTCTCTCTCTCTCTCTCTCTCTCTCTCTCTCTCTCTCTCTCTCTCTCTCTCTCTCTCTCTCTCTCTCCAGGAAATGGTGAGGGGATTATGGTAACCACTGGCTCGCTGTGTGTGTGTGTGTGTTCAAAACTTAACTCTCACTATTTTAAGAAATTGCAACAGTTTATGATGAATACTCTGTATTGGAGGTGACCTCTATTTGTAAATTCATCTGCGCTAATCCTCATGAAATGATTTTAGATTCTTTGTGCTTTTTAGTGACAAGCAGCAGTTTCAAGATTTATTTCTATCCAAACATTTCATCTTTAGATATCCAGGAAACTGGAGCAAAAGGAGATTCTCCTAACAATTGATTCATAGTGCAACTGCTTTGAGGTTTTCCTCCTGTTACACCTTTCAAACCTTTTCCTGTTGGTTTCCGTTTCGGCACTGAATGACCTCATAGGTCCCAACGCTTGGCCTTTGGCCTAAATTCTATATTCAAATCAGTTCAACCGATTTATTGAGAGGTGATGTTACGAATCCTCTTATTGGCAATCTCAGTGCATGGTGAGAGGTTTTATTGTTGTCCAACAGTGATTTGTGGTCGTCATGTGTACTGTATGTTTTGGTGTTGCCATGTGAATTAATCATGAAAAACGAGGATTTAGGGCAATGATTATCAAACTGGGTGCCGTGGCACCCTTGGGGGTCGCCACAGACAGTGCCTAGGGGTGCCGCAAGATTGTCATGAATTTTGTTTTGGCTAGATCATCTCAATGAACATTTGTAAAAAAAAAAAAGGTGCGGAAGTCTTCATATAAATATCAGTGTGTCTACTCACATTATATATATATATATATATATATATATATATATATATATATATATATATATATATATATATATATATATAGTATGGATAATAATTTTATTCTTTAAATAAGAAGTTAATTCACGCGATATGGTGGGATGTTGAAGAATGGGTGCCACGGTAATGATTACATTAGTTAGGGTGCCATCACTAAAAAAAAGACTGAGAACCACTGACTTAGGGTCTTGGAATGGAGTCGACGTCGGTCGTATGAATTTGCACCACGGAAATGTTGCCCATTAAGTACTGAGATAGCTTTGCCGTACGTCTTTTCTCTTATCAGATAAATTGACTCGCTGCTTGCTCCGGGGCAACACTCAGATAATTGGCAGCGTATTAAAAAAGTGTTATTCTTGCATCATAATAATAATAATAATAATAATAATAATAATAATAATAATAATAATAATAATAATAATTTTCTTGGAAGCTTGAATTTCGAGTAAATGGCCCCTATAGGCTTGTTCTATATGAATAGGTTTCATCTACTGAATGATGATGATGATAATAATAATAATAATAATAAATAATATTATTATTATTCAGAAGATGAACCCTAATCTTATGGAACAAGTCTACAGGGGCCATTGACTCGAAATTCAAGCTTCCGAAGAATATTGTTATTTATTATTATTATTATTATTATTATTATCATTCAGTAGATGAAACAATTCATATAGAACAAGCCTATAGGGGCCATTGACTCAAAATTCAAGCTTCCAAAGATTATTATTATTATTATTATTATTATTATTATTATTATTATTATTATTATTATTATTATTATTATTATTATTGTTCAGTAGATGAAACCTATTCATATGGGAAAAGCCTACAGGGGCCATTGACTCGAAACTCAAGCTTCCAAAGAAAACGGTGTTCATTAGGAATTAAGAGAAGGCAAAGGGAAATGCAGAAAGAAGGGAACTCACGTATTAAAACGAAAAAAATAATAAATTAATAAATAGATAAAAATGTAATAAAATGCTAGGAGAATAGCGTTAGGGTTAGTAATGCATTACATCTTCGCTTGAACTTTTGAAATTCCAGTTGCACATCTTCAGGGGGCCCCTGTAAATAAATTTCAAAATAGCGCATAAGAAGGTTTCGTTGTCTTTGTAGTAACGGCACAAGGCAGATGTGGTTTCCCATTTCAAGGCAGCCATTTCCCCGCCGCTGCTTTTAAGGAGAACTGCCGTACCAACGGCGTTTGTTAGGCCCGCTCGCAGAAGAGAGGTTGGCCCAGGGAACAGCCATGTGGTCAAGACACGGTTCTCTTGAGAACGGGAAAGAGGGTGAACCGAAATCTTGAAAGCGAAACGGTTCGTTCGAAGAAGCGGCGAAAGGAAAACATCGGAGTGTAATGAAGCTTCTTCGATCATTGGTGCTGATTCACCGTTTGCTTCGCCGTGCTTCGGAGCGTGCTTTCAAGAGGCGATGTGCATGTTGGTTGGGCTTCCTCTTTAGGTAATGCGCAATAAAAAAAGAAAAGAAAAAAGACGGTCTGCCAGTCACGTGTCCATTTTGTGGTTTGAACCGAACGAAGCCGCCTGGTTTTTGGCGAAGAAGGGAGGAAGTAGTCTTCTCTGGAGTGCTGGGGTGGGGGGTTGGGGGTTCGGATGAAACAAGGAGGGTTAGACAGAGCCTCCTTTTGGGTGAAAGAAGGAAGCAAGGAAGGAAGGATGCCAACAGTCCACGGAAGGAGAAAATGGGTTTTGTAAGTCTGCCGTGTCAGCAGAAGGAGGAACCCTTAGTGGGACCTGCTTTGTAGGAGCCCTCCTCCCCAACGACCATAAGGAGAGGGTTTTTAGGTTGAGTGGGAGGACCTTGGAGTGGGGCTTTATATCGAGATGGGGCGTGTTTGAAAGGGGAATGGGAGAGAGGGCTGGGTAGAAGTCGTCGCCTTCCTAAAGGTGGTTTTCAGCTTCGCCACGGTTCCTGTGTGAGGAGTTCCTCTTTAAATGGTTTGACTATGATTGATTGCCAACACTTTTTTTTTTGTGCTCTTCTCTCAGTCTTCCCGTATTTAATTGATGCAGCAACTTAATTGCTTGTATTTGAAATCCTCAAAGCGAGGGTGAATAATTGATTTGGATAAGCTTGGGTTGCAGCCTGCGAGTATCTTGCACAAAGTGACAGTCTGAGTTGAGAATCCGATAAGATTATAGGAATAATAAAAGAATTATGGCATAGTAAATATTTCAGGCGTACTTACACTTTATCTGGCGTTTCTCTATTTACATTTATTATTCATTTACGACATAATAACACGAAGATGACATGGGTGGACTCAAATTGCTTGCTTTGTAAGAATTCGTTGAAGATGTTTAGATTTACAATTCAGTGCACGGAAAACGAAAAGGCTCGATTTTACTTAAGGTTCTTTGCAGTGTGCTTTCGGCCCCTGGCTGCAACCTCTTTCGTTCCTTTTACTGTACCTCCTTTCATATTCTCTCTCTTCCAGCTTACTTTCCATCCTCTCCTAACGATTGATTCGTAGTGCAACTGCGAGGTTTTCCTCCTGTTGCACCTTTCAAACCTTTTACTCTCTCTCTCTCTCTCTCTCTCTCTCTCTCTCTCTCTCTCTCTCTCTCTCTCTCTCTCTCTCTCGTGGAACTAATTCCCTGAATGCCTATATTGTTCACTTTCTGATGCATGAATTGCATGACTTCGTTTTCTGTTGTCATGATTTATAATTATCTTATTTTATTTGCGTTTTACTTCGTCATTTCTTAATTATATTCCCTCAAACGTCATAACGTTGATACATTTTTCCGCCTCTGTATGTTCGTGTTTAGGCTATTCTCTCTCTCTCTCTCTCTCTCTCTCTCTCTCTCTCTCTCTCTCTCTCTCTCTAGCTCTTTGCTGGGTGAGTCGGTAGAACTGCGGACTGTCACTCGATGGGCCGGAGTTCAATTCCCCGGCCGACTAATGAAGAGTTAGAGGAACTTATTTCTGGTGATAGAAATTCATTCCTCGCTATAATGTGGTTCGGATTCCACAATAAGCTGTAGGTCCCGTTGCTAAGTAGCCAATTGGTTCTTAGCCACGTAAAATAAGTCTAATCCTTCGGGCCAGCCCTAGGAGAGCTGTTAATCAGCTCAGTGGTCTGGTAAAACTAAGGTATACTTTTCTCTCTCTCTCTCTCTCTCTCTCTCTCTCTCTCTCTCTCTCTCTCTCTCTCTCTCTCTCTCTCTCTCCCAAGGAGACAACTTGTCCGAAGCAAGGTAGCCACGGCAAGTGGCCATTGCATTAGTCCGGTAAATAACTGTACAGGTTTTAATGGACCTTGGCTGAATTCCAAAGTTCCTACTTGCTTACCTTCCAAGGAAATATTTCATTTTTATTCTCATTTTTAGTTTTCATTTTTAGTTTTCTGAAAAGAAAACTATTGTGCCGGCTTTGTTTGTCCGTCCTCACTTTTTCTGTCCGCCCTCAGATCTTAAAAACTACCGAGGCTAGAGGGCTGCAAATGGGTAAGTTGATCATCCACCCTCCGATCATCAAACATACAAAATTGTGGCCTCTAGCCTCTGTAGTTTTTATTTTAGTTAAGGTTAAAGTTAGCCATGATCGTGCTTCTGATCAAAGATTCATGGGCCGCGGCTCATACAGCATTATACCGAGACCACCGAAAGATAGATCTGTTTTTGGTGGCCTTGATTTTACGCTGTAGCTGGTGTACAGAAAACTCGATTGCGCCGAAGAAACTTCGGCGCAATTTTTACTTGTTTTATTGTAATTATGGTATTCGTATCAATTTTTTTTTTTTTATACAAGTTAGGATGTTTACTGTACTTTAATCCGATGTTCTGAACTTTTCTCGAGATCTTCATGAGTTGGGGACGGGGTTTTGGGGGTGGGGGGTTGGGGGAGGGGGAATTCGTCTGTCTGTGTGATTCGTTATTATAAATAGCAAGTTCTTTTAAATTACTACTTGAGGAGCGCATTTGACATACATACACGAGCCCGCTTAGAGAGTTTTTTTTTTATTTTTTTTTTTTTACCTTGAGTCTCTCCTTCCTTAATTACTAGAGGTTATTAATCCACGTGATGACTTTGATGACGATGAGGGAGATTAAATGTAAAATGATGAATATGAGTCTGTTGACCCACCGCTGCCTTTTGCCGAGCGATTAATTACGGCAATTACTTTGACGAGAGTAAATTACGGTCTCTTTTCATTAGCAGATGTCATGCGGTCCATAATGATATTTTTATACAAAGAGAAGCGATGACTTTGCATGACTGAACCTACCAACTTTATATTTATCTATTCCGTTCGGTAATTTTCCCTTGAATCTTGCAGCTTTATTTGTGGGTAAGACTTTGTCATAATTCCGACACTAAACATTACAGTAGATTTCCCTTATAAAGTTTTGTGCTCGTGAGTTAATTACCGGTTCAGTTGAAAGTACGGGCTGTGTTTATGTCGTGGCTTTGATTTTTTCTCTTTAAAGGAAGTTTATCTCTTAACCTGGGACCCATTTTCTTAACTGCTTGATAGAATAGTTTATTATTGACCCATTTTTTAACTAATTGATTGAATAGTTGGTTATTGACCCATTTTCTTAACCACTAGATGGAATAGTTGATTATTGACCCATTTTCATAACTGCCCGATAGAATAGTTGATTATTGACCCATTTTCTTAACTACTTGATAGAGTAGTTGATTATACATGTGTTGGATGTGTGTTGCCCAACTCTCACTCTCTCTCTCTCTCTCTCTCTCTCTCTCTCTCTCTCTCTCTCTCTCTCTCTCAAGAAAACTTTGAACAATTCCAAAATGAACTGGTCTCGGCAATATTATCTAACCTTGGCCGCAGAGTAACAAATGGGAGTTTTTTTTGCCGGAGAAAAAATTGGAACACGTTCCCTTCTGTAACAAGTCACGAGATGGTCTCTTTCATTACTTCCATCGGATAAAAAAAAAAAAAAAGTCTCCCTACGTCACAAGAGCCCTTAGTCATCCCATCTGGTGCCTTCGTAATGTGGTCAGCTCACATAGACCGGGGCACGGCAAACTGGTTTGGAATCTGAGAACGTTTTCGGAATGAGATATCAACGCCATGCGCATAGTATGGATGACGTTGATGAGACCGTATTGCTCATCAGTATGATTCCCTCAGCTCAATATGGACAGGGCCGTTCTACAGGTAGGTATTGTTACTCACATATCTATAGCAGTGGTTCCCAACCTATGGGTAATTACCCACAGGTGGGTAATTTGGATCATCTGTGTGGGTAATGGAAGGCTACTATTTATGATTTGTATCTTAAAATGTAGAGATTGAACAAAAACATGAGTTGGCAAATTTGCCTGACTGGCGGACTGGTAGTTAGTTGGGGGCTTCAGTATGATTTTTTTAATAACCCTAATCTCTCTATTTTATTATAGATTCATAGAATCTATACTACTGTAATGACATTCGATGATGTGGGTAACACGAACTTGAAGGGGTCAGTAAATGGATGATGTAATGAAAAAGGCATTTCTGTATTTATAGACACAGAAAGACCTATTAATCAGCTCTCTTGACTTGGATATTCAACGAATATTACAAAAGCATTGAACCCGCGGCGCTCCCTACGCATCGAAGCCGACCTGTTTTCATTCTTTATCGTCTTTCCTTAGAAAAAATATTGAAAAGGTCGATGGTCAGTCTTGACTCTGTCCGAACTTTCAGTAAAGTAGAATGTTGCGTGTTGAGAAGAAGAGCCATAGAAAAAAAAAAGGTGGGTTGTTTTGGTGATGATAGTTTTAGTTTTCTGTAAAAGAAAACTATTGTGCCGGCTTTGTCTGTCCGTCCGCGCTTTTCTCTGTATCCTCAGATCTTAAAAACTACTGAGGCTAGAGGGCTGCAAATTGTTATGTTGATCATCCACCCTCCGATCATAAAACATACAAATTGCAGCCCTCTAGCCTCAGTAGTTTTTATTTTATTTAAGGTTAAAGTTAGCCATGATCGTGCTTCTAGCAGCGATATAGGATAGGCTACCACCGGGGCATGGTTAAAAGTTTCATAGGCCGCGGCTCATATAGGCTAGCATTATACCAAGACCACCGAAAGATAGATCTATTTTCGGTGGCCTTGATGTTTATATGCTGTAGCGGCTGTGCAGAAAACTCGACTGCGCCGAAGAAACTTCGCGGTGTGTGTGTTTTTTTTTTTTTTTTTTTTTTTAAGGAAATCAGCCTTCCCTCACAATAAAAACTTTCAGTAAGATTTAAACAACCTTGCACTTCATGCTTATTATGAATAAAATATGGTAGTACATTATGCTCATTACCTTTCTTCAGAGTTTATCAGTTGGTAATAAATGTCCGAAAAATTAGGTAAAAAACAAATTCTCCTTTACCTTTTATCTTATATATGTTGACTCGGTGTTTGTGTTGACATATTTATTATAAATGTAAAGGATAAGTTCAGGTCATTATATCAACTGGGTAGGTTCGTAGAACTTTTTCCTCTTAAGTAGGACAAATCAGATATCGTCAGATGTGTCATTATTCGCACTAGGTATTTATTTATTTTATTTATTTTTGTTTGTTTGTTTGTTTCCTGCAAGGGACAGCTTAGTACATGTCTGTTTCGTCATCATGACCAACGATACTGACTACCACTCAGAAACATCAAAGATCCCAAGATGGTCGTGAATAGCCTAATTTGCAAATGAATTAAACATTCAGTCTGTTCTAAGACGGAGAGAAAGAAATCGGTCTTTATAAGAAACAAATTGACCGTAGACATATCGGTAAGAGGTAACAGTATACTCCCGTTGGTAGATCCCAGGAAACCGTTATTACACGGTCTGCGGCGAAGGCTGTCTCCTTTGAAAAACTAAATATGGAGGACTTGTGTTGACAGAAATGGCACTCTCTCGAACAGAGCGCTGGCTTGCCGAGATCGTTTCCTAAAACTTTTTGGCACCGTGGCTACATTATAGGTGTTGTTCCGACCAGTCGAGAGTATTGTACGTCAGTTGTGGTCTATCCATCATACGTAAAGACATTTGAATTTAAATGTTTTGCCGGCAAGGTACGTAGTATCATGGAGGTGCAGCATTTATTCTGAACAAACTACCTAATGTTTTAAATTTGAAACACAGTAAGGCCTTGATTGGGGAATGGAAGACCATAGTGCCACCTGCAAGTTACTACAGTGCCTATATATATATATATATATATATATATATATATATATATATATATATATATATATATATATAAAAAAATAATAATAATAATAATAATAATAATAATAATAATAATAAAAGGAGCCCATAAAAACGCCAAATGTTAGAAAGTTAATGCTATATATTTCGGAGAATAACTGTCTCCCTCGACAGGCAGGTAGTGAATAAAAAAAAAAAAGTTACAGAAAAGCTGTATTTATACAAAGAGTTCCAGAGGTCAGCCGTTACATCACTCCAGTTGACAGCTTTATAACCTTCTTAATCGCTGGTTGGAGAAGATTTTAGCTATAAAATATCTGAGTCCCAGATATATATATATATATATATATATATATATATATATATATATATATATATATATATATATATATATATATATATATATATATATATATATATATATATATATATATATTATATGTGTGTGTGTGTGTGCTCTGGTGATATCTGAATAGATATCTCGGTAGGAATTTCATGTTTTTTCTACGCTCTTAAGGATATTCAAAGGACATCGTTACAATTGTTGCGTTTTCAAGTGCATTAGCAATTCTATCAAGTAATTATTATTATTATTTTATTATATTTAGTTGTATTATTATTAATAGCGGCATTCAGTTATTATTAATAGCGGTATTCAAATGAACTAACTAGAGCGGAGATTGGTTGTAAACAACCTGCTGGAATATCAGATGTAATGTGACAAAATCTTGGGAAAGGTCAAGCCTTTCAAAGCACACTGAACAGGTTTTTGTCAGTCGGAAATCATGAGACAAGATCGTGTGGAAAGACTGAGAACTGGAAGAAATGAGAGCTGATTCAGTGCGGTACAGCCACGCCTGGTGTTTGGAAATAACCAACCAAACAGCTCGTCAGAACATCGGCGCTAGTCAGGTTGCTTTGCTTTTTGCACTCCCAGGTTTCTTGTGTAATTTTTGGTCGCGAGTCTAACGACCTCAGCAACAGTGGTTTTTTTATCATCATGTACTCGTGAATCATATAACTTTTTTTTCACGAATGGTTGTTCGCCTCTCATGTCCTGCATGTCTTATATTGCAGTCCTGAGATTGAGTCATTCGTTAATTGGGATCATGATGCATGATTTCATTTCTTTTATGTCATAGTTCTGGCCATAACTCCCCGTAGGGGTGGTAGCGCCGTCAGTGCACCTCATGCGGTGCGCTGTATGCATTACTTAAGGTTCTTTGCAGCGTCCCTTCCTTAAGCCCCTAGCTGCGAGTCATTTCATTCCCTTTACTGTACCCCCGTTCATATTCTCTCTCCCATCTTAACCTCCATCCTCTCCTAACGACTGATTCATAGAGCAACTGCTTTGAGGTTTTCCTCCTGTTATACACCTTTCAGACGTTCTTACCTCTTAGGTCCCAGTGCTTGGCCCTTGACCTAAATTCTATATACTCTGTTCTATTCGGACCATACTTTGCAAAGCTCACTCATCGTCCCACGGATACGAGGACTCGTGACCTGCATACACGTCGTTCAACTCGAGCAGATTGCCCAGTGACCGAACGCAGACATTAGCAAGAGAGATGACGCCGAAAGCGACAGGGGAAGGTCCATATTAATGAGCTGCTGCTCCCGGTTGGTACTTATACGAACGGCTGAATAGCAATCATTGGTGGTGGTGCCTAATGTGGTCCAAGTGATTGATGGCTGGGGCACAGGTGCAGAAGGAAGAGCTGCTGGGTAGGGGCACAGGTGGGAGGGAAGGGTGGGGGTGGGGGGGTTATGTTGGCAACACTTGTGCAGCTGCTCCCACCCTTGGCGTATAGGAATGCTCTTGCTGCTGCGTTGTGACTCTCTCTCTCTCTCTCTCTCTCTCTCTCTCTCTCTCTCTCTCTCTCTCTCTCTCTCTCTCTCTGCGTTGGTTGTTATTGTTGTTTCGTCGGCGAGAGATGTCCTCATATAACTCAATTTGTTTGTTAATTGCCTAAATGATTTATTAATTATGTGCAATGCGATATTATTGGTTCGAGCAGTTGAATTTTAAAAGCAAAATCAGCCGCCATCCGTCTTACATTTTTTATAGTAGAAAATATGATCTCTCCTTCAAACAACAGTATATTTAGGGAGAATGATCGTGTTTTAACGAAGTGCGAGCTTGTTGTTTTTAAAATAATCACGGAAAATTTTTTGTCGTTCCATTTGTCAGTTTTACATCGACTTCATAAAATGTGAATGAATATAGATGTGTGTGTTTATACGGCAAAAGTGTGGAAGTGTTGTTTTGGTCTCTCATTTATGTAATATTGTTGTTTATAGCACAAGAACTATGAAAATGTGATGTGTGTGTATATATACAATAATATATAAAATTATATATATATATATATATATATATATATATATATATATATATATATATATATATATATATATATATATATATATATATTATATTTATAAGTATATTATATAATATATGAATTTATATTTTATATATATATAGTGTGTGTGTATGTACATGCATATAGTGTTTGAAACGTAACTGAAAATCTAGGTACAGAAACGCAAAGCCATCGCCCGTGAGATTCCCATGAGTTTCTGCAATCCCAAACTGGCGTATGGGTTTGAATTTGTACGACCAGGCTTCAGCGAAAAAAAAAAAAAAAAAAAAAAACCTTTCACGCCCCCTTTCCCACGATGCATCTCACGGGAAAGGAAAGTAGGGTTAATGCCTGTGCTCTCAGCGGAACGCATCGGTGAAAGTGATATTTATTCCCGGAAATTTTACGAAATTTTGTGATGATTTGCATGGAAGGGCCGTTCGGCTGAGTGGAGTATGTGTATTATTGCGCACTGCGCGAGAAACATGACAGACTCCAGGCGTAACGGTCTTTCTCTAGAGACGCTATAGTCGCTCCGTGAAGTGGTAGTGTTGGTTTCTTCGTGTGAAACTGAATGGTTATCGGTTCGTGTAATGTTTGGCATTCCCTCTCTCTCTCTCTCTCTCTCTTCATCCCAGGGCTGTGAAACGCCCTCGCAGGTTTAGGTTCTTGATGAATATAATAGTTTTATTAGCTTCCTTCTTTTTCTATTCAATTTTAATCTCTCTCTCTCTCTCTCTCTCTCTCTCTCTCTCTCTCTCTCTCTCTCTCTCTCTCTCTCTCCAAGGCTGTTAAATGAGCTTGTAGGTTCATTTTTGTTATTAGTATACAGTTCGAGGAGGCTGGATTGATTTAACTTGCGAGAATATGCAAAGTCCTACGAAGTCCTACTCGTATGGATTGAGGTCCCTTGTTTATTTAAGGGCAGCGGCGTTGGTGGGTCGGTTGCGTCCCGAATAGGAATGCTGCTTCCCCCGGGAAATGACCAAGCCCCGAAATTTATGTAAGGATGGTCTGGAGGGCACGCCAGATCCTGCCATCCTTGCGAGGATGATCCCTCGGCCTGTGCAACTGCGGTGTGGAGAAGAGTGAAAAAAATATATACATCTCTCTCTCTCTCTCTCTCTCTCTCTCTCTCTCTCTCTCTCTCATATATATATATATATATATATATATATATATATATATATATATATATATATATATATATATATATATATATATATATATATATATGAAAACTCAAGTTGTTGGTGAGAGAAAAATAAATGAAAATTCTCATCGCAGAACACAATTCATATTTTAGGTGGATGAGACTGAAAGTGGTCTATTATATGCGTCTTTTGTAACTCATAAGCAATAGGTAAAAGTTAATTCGTACTCAAAAGAGCATCAAATTTCAGTACAAGTGGTAATTATACAGTTTTTAGTTTTCTGTAAAAGAAAACCATTCCGCACGTTTTCTGTCCGCCCTCAGATCTTAAAAACTACTGAGGCTAGAAGGCTGCAAATTGGTATGTTGATCGTCCACCTTCCATCAACCATACCAGATTGCAGCCCTCAAGCCTCAGTAGTTTTAATTTTATTGAGGGGTAAATTTAGCCATGATCGTTCTTCTGGCAATGATTTAGGATAGGCCACCACCGGGCAGTGATTAAAGTTTCATACAGCATTATTCCGAGACCACCGGAAGATAGATCTGTTTTCAGTAAAATTTACAGTTGTTTGCAGCTGTGATGTAAATGAATGGGTATTGGTGCACACACACACACATATATATAATATAAATTTGCATATATTTTATTTATTCTGTGTATGTATGTGTGTACATGGGAGTTCAGCCACGCTCACAGTGGGATTTCTGTTGAAACTAAAATTGCTTCAGACGCGTGACATATCTTTTTATTCATGACGCAATCACCGTAATGTCCATAATGACGGGAAGAGAAGAACCTGTACTTTCCCCTTCGGAGCGCTTCCGTTTTTAGAAGGCAAAACTTATTCGCTTGGGAAATGCGTCAGCATTAACTATCACCATAATTTACTGTAGCGGTTTTGCAGGGCTAGAAATTCCCCGTGGAAAACCCGGGAAGGGAAACTACCCAACCTACACACTTTGTACCAGACAGTGTGTCGCTGACGGTGTCAGCTAATATTTGAGGCACAGAGAACATTTATACCCTCTTATTGATGCTTTGTAAACATTTACGAGGCCGGGAATCATATCAGCATAAGTGGCTTCTATGCCACGCGCTCTTCATCATGATGTTGATGTTTTTTCTCTTTAATGCAGAGACTTAAACTATCACCGAGTCTTAGCATGTTAAGTTATGTTCTTTCAGATGAGATTAAACCGGCGAGAAGTTTTGTTTACCCCTCTCCTGCCAAGTTCCACATCTGCTGCAATTTGCTTGCGTCATACTTACACGAGTGCGTTTTTAATGTTTTGTTGCGTGGTTTCCATAGTTACATAGTTATTTATATATTTAGGTTGGGTTGCTTCTTTTGACTATTATGTACAAAAGAAAAATACACATACATATATATATATATATATATATATATATATATATATATATATATATATATATATATATATATATATATATATATATATATATATACATATACACACACACACACACACACACACACACACACACACACACACACACACACACACACAGTATATGTGTGTATAACTGAATCACGAAAATATGGAACATGATGAATATATTTTGTCTTTACTTTATATATATAATATATATATATATATGTATATGTATATGTGTGTGTGTGTGTGCTAAAAATCACAGTAGATGCACGTGACGTCAGTGTATAAGCGAATCCCACAGGAAAATGACAGGCAGAAGTTCAGTACCAACCGCTTTCACTTTTTTTAATGCACCGTCTGGGCACAAATGTGTGTGTGTGTGTGTTGTAATGGTCAGTTCCTGTGCTCAGTGATTATTATTCTCAGCCTTGGGCAGTATCGGTACAGGAAGTTCATTATCTTGGACATTACGTAGTCGGCAGCTATAACCTCCCAAGTCACTTGGTAACTGACTCTCACGAAGGTTCATCGTTTTCCTTGCAGTCAGAGTCTCGTGCGAATTTACGATGTTCTAATTTTGCATGAATTAAATACCCTTACGCTGAATCAGACTAGGAGAAATGATTTCGTAACATTGCAGGATGTACAGATTGTTAAGTAGCACTTGATTATGACATACAGAATGCAGGTTTTTTTTTTTTTTAACCCTTTTTAGTGTTCTGTAAAAGAAAACTATTGTGCCGGCTTTGTACGTCCGTCCGCACTTTTTCTGTAAGTATTCATTGTGATTTAGCGTCAGACACTATTTAGTAACATTTTACTTTGTGGTGTACTACTTGATTCAGCAAATGTTTATTTTTTTAAGTACTGTTTTGGTATTTTTGCTTTGTTTATTGAATTTTCTTATATTTCTTTTTTCCATTTGGTTTATTCATAATTTGAATGACATATTTATTTGCATATTTTGTACGGTGCGCATCGTGAGCTTGGTAACAAACGTTTGTCATCGGTTTTTATGACCATGGAAGTTGTGACGTAGAATGGCTTACAACCAGTCTGTCAGTTCTTTTGTGCTCAGAGACAACAATTTGGAACTCCCTGAATTAAGTTATTGATTGGATGGATCCCTAGGTTTTGTTTAATCTTTACCTTTGTTTTTTTTTCCATAGGTATTTTTCCATATCTCTCTTTAGAAAATTCAGTCTTGACCATAAGATATCTTTCCTTATCTCTTAAAAAAATCGTGTCCATATTTTTTTTTCATATCTCCTTAGAGAATCCAAATCTTCTCCACAAGATATTTTTCCATGTCTTTTTTTTTCTTTTTAAGAGAGAATTCAATCATGACTATAAGATATTTTTCCAAATCTCTTTTTAGAGAATTCAGTCTTGTCCATAAGATATTTTTCCATATGTCTTTTTAGAGAATTAAAATCTTGTCCACATATATATTTTTTCATATCTCTCTGTAGAGAATTCAAATTTTCTCCATAAGATATATTTCCATTTTTTAGAGAATTCGATCTTGACTATAAGATATTTTTCCTTATTTTTTTTTTTTTAGAGAGAATTCAATCTTGGCCATAAGATATTTTTCCGTACCTCTTATTATTTTACAGAGAATTCAATCTTGACTCTAAGATATTTTTCCATGTCTTTTTTTTTTTTAGATAATTCGGTCTTGGCTATATATGTTTTTTTTTTTTTAGATAATTCGATCTTGACTATAAGATTTATTTCCATATCTCATTTTAGAGAATTCAATCTAACCATAAGGTATTTTTCCATATCTCTTTAGAGAATTCAAATCTTGTCCATAAGCATAAATCAAAGCGATTAAGAGAGAGAAAAAACAATCCCTAAATAGTTTGATATCGCTGTTGTAGTGTTTTCTGTCCAGGAATAAAGTTTGGGGAAGGAAGTTCCTTAATTCTCGAACGCTGTACTCTCCGGGGATCTCTGCAGGACCCCAGACGAACGGAGGAGAGGTTCCTTGGCCAGCGTTGAAGACTGTGCAGTTGACATTCACGGAAATTAGGTTGGAGGCTGTCCTGTGAAAGCTGTGAGGAAAGGCTGTTTAAACGTTTCTATTTTCAGTGAGTGTCAAGGTGGTTAGTTTTGGCAAGATATCATCTGCACCAGGTGTTTCCCTTACTGTAGGCATTACTCAAGATTCTCTGCAGCTGCAACCCCTTTCGTTCCTTTTACTTTACCTCCTTTCACATTCTCTTCCGTCTTACTTCCCACACTCTCCTAACCATTGATTCATAGTGCAGCCGCGAGGTTTTCCTCCTGTTACACCTTTCAAACCTTTTACTGTCAGTTTCCGTTTCAGCGCTGAATGACCTCATAGGTGACAGTGCTTGGCGTTTGGCTTAAATTCTGTATTCAGTTCAGTTCAATTCATCAGGTGTTTAGACGTCATATAGCCTTGTCATTGCTTGGGGAGCTTGCAGATGTTTGCCTTCGTGTGAAGTTTTGACACATCAAAGTGCAGCAGTTGAAAAGAGAAGCCATCTTAAGATTTTGTAAGAATATACAATGACTTCTAGCATGAATTTTGAGATTAAAATCTCTCTCTCTCTCTCTCTCTCTCTCTCTCTCTCTCTCTCTCTCTCTCTCTCTCTCTCTCTCTCTCTCTCTCTCTCTCGTCTAGCTTCTTTATATCCTTTTGTTGCCATAAGATAATGAAAATGCCAGTTTCTTGAAGGAAATATTTTTTTTAATAAAAGAATATTTTTTGTTGTAAACATTACCAAAATTAGCTGTGTAATTGTCAACAATCTGTGTTCTTGCATTTTATTGATCTCTTTGGAAAAATACAGAAATCTTCGTCACAAAGCTAATCCACTCATTCAGGAATATCGAACGTTGAATGACAAAACTCGAATGCAAAATTACAACTTCGTCATACAGCTGTCAGCTGATCTTGCAACTTCAATGCAGAACCTGTCGTTTAGTTTCTCGTAGGTTGAGCTGACTGGCTCGTGTGAACAGCCCCGGCATATACCTGCCACTATCTGCGGATGATTTGCGTGGTTAATCTTCGATTATGTGGACCACCTCCTCCTCCTCCTCCTCCTCCTCCTCCTCCTCCTCCTCCTCCTCCTCCCTATCTTGACGTACGAGAAATGGGAAGAAAGGTCGGTCCGCGGGAGTCTTGCTTTTTCAAAGGTCAAGGGTCAGGCAGATTTGGGTTAGAAGATCAATGAGAGCTAGGCAGCCTGTCGGCAACGGACGCCTGAGGAAGAACCCGCTCTCTCTCTCTCTCTCTCTCTCTCTCTCTCTCTCTCTCTCTCTCTATAGATTGGCTTGAACTTTCATATGCGAGTGTGCTACATGGTGAATCTCAAGTTCTCTCTCTCTCTCTCTCTCTCTCTCTCTCTCTCTCTCTCTCTCTCTCTCTCTCTCTCTCTCTCTCTCTCTCTCTCTCTCTAGATTGGCTTGAACTTTCATATGCAGTGTGCTACATGGTGAATCTCAAGTTCTCTCTCTCTCTCTCTCTCTCTCTCTCTCTCTCTCTCTCTCTCTCTCTCTCTCTCTCTCTCTCTTTTCACGTAGAACTAAATGATTTTTGACAACATAATGAAAAGCAAAACATGTCTGTCATTGTTCTGATTTCCATTCTCTCTCTCTCTCTCTCTCTCTCTCTCTCTCTCTCTCTCTCTCTCTCTCTCTCTCTCTCTCTCTCTCTCTCTCCAGTGTCCTTTGGCGTGAAACTTTCATATGATGAATCTCCAATCCTAAGCCTGTGTGATTTAATTTTGTTAGAGGCTCATCCAGGTAATGGTAGCCTAGTCTTGACCTCTGCATGTTTTTCCGAGTGTATGGATCTAGTAATGTGATTAAGAGCTTTTAGGCTTAATTAATGTTTATTTTTAATTTGGAAATGCAGCGTTGTGTTTAGGTGATGGGTCAGGTGGCATCGTTTTTAATTAAAGGACTCTCTCTCTCTCTCTCTCTCTCTCTCTCTCTCTCTCTCTCTCTCTCTCTCTCTCTCTCTCTCTCTCTCTCTAAAAAGGTAGTATGATGTATGCATTTACAATTCCATGTATACATTTCTCTCTCTCTCTCTCTCTCTCTCTCTCTCTCTCTCTCTCTCTCTCTCTCTCTCTCTCTCTCTCTCATTTAAAAGGTAATATATGTATTTAACAATTCCAAGTATACATTTCTCTCTCTCTCTCTCTCTCTCTCTCTCTCTCTCTCTCTCTCTCTCTCTCTCTCTCTCTCTCTCTCTCTCTCATTTAAAAGGTAATATAATGTATGCATTTTACAATTCAAGTATACATTCTCTCTCTCTCTCTCTCTCTCTCTCTCTCTCTCTCTCTCTCTCTCTCTCTCTCTCTCTCTCTCTCTCATTTAAAAGGTAATATATGCATTTTACAATTCCAAGTGTATCTCTCTCTCTCTCTCTCTCTCTCTCTCTCTCTCTCTCTCTCTCTCTCTCTCTCTCTCATGTGAAAGGTAATATAATATGTGCATTTACAATTCCAAGGGTACATTTTCAGCCATCTCGAGTACGTTTTAAATAAAAAGAGTATAGAATGAAAATAGCCTCTACCAACGGCAGATTGATGTTCGGTGCCGGCTTCTTGTTTCTTAGTATTAAAGGGGTTCCCACGAAACAGTGGAAGGAATAGCATCCTACATTTTGCGTTGTGATGGAGGAGGCAAGTTGGGCTCGATCCCCCAATCCTTCTTTTAACGTCTGAAGTTGCACGAGCTTCTCTCCTCCTCCTCCTCCTCCTCCTCCTCCTCCTCCTCCTCCTCCTCCTCCTCCTCCTCCTCCTCTCGCTTTTCCTGATGGCACTGTCAAGGCCACCACCAGTGCCTCTGGGAAGCAAGCCTTCCGTGAGATTGCTAGGGGCCCTGTGTGTGTATGTGAGAGAGAGCTTTTTTCATTTTATTGTCTTTCCTTTTTTGTTTACCCTTCAAATCCTTGAGCGAGGGAGATCAAGACTCGCATTTTCTCCCTTCTTACGTACTTCCTGGTACGTACGTACTTCTTGCTTAACGTTTTGTCGTAGAACTGAATTTACACTCGAAGCCCCTCCGTGGCACGTTTTTCGTTGGAGATGAGAATCATCTGTCAGTTTATCTTCATAAATATTCATTTTCTCTTTTAATGGTTTGAGACCGTACGTTTTGCTATTTAAACTCGAATCACCTTTGACAGCATCCACTCTTGGCTCGTCCTTGTTGATTCAGAGGCAACGCAATCTGTTTTCGGAGCAGCCACCATGACTCACATTAATATGGAGGAGTGACATGAATATTAGCACTTAGGGACTAGCACACTTGCCTCAAGTGCTGCTGCTCTTGGATGCGAGTGTGCGTGTGCGTGTAAGTGAACTCTCAGTTGGGGATGATGATGATGCTGCACGTGTTCTTTTTTAATGTGGCAATTGTTTATGCGTCGGCTGAAGGAGCTTGCCCTCGCCTTCCGGCTACTAAAACTCTCGGGTGCGTTTTACTTTGCTTTTGTACTGTTCGTTGCCTCCCCGGCCGTTGAAGTAGAGAGGCATTAGCAGTGAAAGTGGGACGGATTTGCTCATTACCCTCGGACGATTGGCGTGAGGGCCACTCGTTTTGCTTTCGTTTCCCCCCGTAGCGGAGGGAATTGCCAGCTGGGGTCATTTCCCTCTGAGGTTTTGCCATGTTGTGGTCGTAGTTGGGTAATGAAAGTATAGTTTTTTTTCGTATTACGTCACGGCAGAAGTAGGAACGTTTGCTTATCGTTACATAGTGCGTGGGGGTGCCGTGCGAATTCTCCTCAAGACTGTTTTTGAGGTAGTTTTATATAATATATATATATATATATATATATATATATATATATATATATATATATGTATATGTATATATATATATATATATATATATATATATATATATATATATATATATATATATATATATATATATATATATATATATATATATATATATATATAGTTGCAGAAATTGCACAGCTTTATTCTAAAATTAGATTGGCATTTTCAGGAACTGCCCGGAATATTATCCTAATCATTTTAGGTATAAAATACTGCTAATGGTCTCTTTTTGAATAGTGTTAAAGAAAATTCTCTTTGTCAAACCACTAGTCTGCTCTCACATCGTCTCCAAATCTTGTCTCTCGTCATTGGTTTCACACTGTTTTAAAAGTTCTTGTTTTTATTTGCTATTGTCCTTTTTTTTTTTTAGTCACTGTTGTTTGTCTGAAGAAGAGAAGTGCATACCGGTAATGCTCCTGGACACTACGTCCCCCGTTTGTATTTTCCCGAGATGTAACCTAGTACCTTTCCCTGAAAAAGCGGGACGTCATATTTTAAAAACTAACAACAGAATTTTCTTGAAAGTAATCTCATCATGTTTCCCACGACCAAATTACATGCGATGTACTGATCTAACCTAACCTAACCTAGGGGCATGGCCAAAAAACCGGGGTGGTGCAATACTAGCATTCATCTCAGGAATTGGCCTCCCGTCTTTCCTTAAGGAAGTTGGTAGTTCCAATCTTGAGAATTGTATCTTTTGTCTCATATTCTTAGTGCGAATATCCTTTCGCATTTCAAGAGAGTCAGTGTCACTTCCTTTATGGTTTTGCCTCAGAATTATTTTCCCATCTCTTTAAGTTTCCCTTGAAGGGTTTCAAGAGAGGATGTATATCCCGTTTGCTGTTGTCTTTGGCATGAAAACAAAAGGGTTCACAGCCTTTGTTGTTGTTTCACCTTCCTCAAACCACTTGGCTGCTTAATGTACTCGTTTTCTAAGGCTTGTTTTGCATATAGTTGTTTGACTTTTAAGTAGGCATTGTTAATAGTACCGTATGACATTGTGGTGTTGATGCTAAGGTATAATTTTTCAGTGTATAAATCTGTGTGTATATGTAAATATGATATATATATATATATATATATATATATATATATATATATATATATATATATATATATATATATATATATATATATAGAGAGAGAGAGAGAGAGAGAGAGAGAGAGAGAGAGAGAGAGAGAGACTTGGCAATTAGAACCTTTTATACATTTATGATTGGTGATGGCGAGGCGTTGTCGCAGTCCTGAGAGCATTAAAACAGTGTCGCGAGACACCCGATTCACTTTTGACCCGTCATCAGGGAGTGAAAGTTACATCACGAGATCTGGGAAGAAAGATCGTTGAGGTCATTTCAGGTCACGGCGGGTTGCTGCCGCAACGGAGTCACCGAAGGCCATTTGGTTATTTGACCTTTCCGGTGGTGAGTAGAGTTGCACGTACGGAGAGGTTTGGAAACCCATCTGTAATGACTGCCCATTTTCATATGGCGATAGTGAAGCTTTATGGAGATTGAGACTATAACTGTAAATGTTCTTTTTAGGGATGACATTATTTCACAAGTGTTGGGTAACCGTTTTTAGTTCCTTATGCGCCTATTGGAAGTAGTGAGTGTTCATGTCCTCATGGTCGAGAGATATCAAACACATGCAAAATATTCGTTTTTATTTTTTCTCTGGTATAGTGACTAGTGTCGTGGCATGCCACTCAGACGTCCCGGGTTCGCGTCTCCCCCAGGGCGATGAAAAATCACTGGCTGTGTATCATGATCAGTTACTGCTGACGTGTGGGGTCCGCGGTGGGAGGTTGAAAAGTTAAGTATATCTTAGTTTAACCAGACCACTGAGCTGATTAACAGCTCTCCTAGGGCTGGCCCGAAGGATTAGATTTATTTTTACGTGGCTAAGAACCAATTGGTTACCTAGCAACGGGACCTACAGCTTATTGTGGAATCCGAACCACATCATAGCGAGAAATGAATTTCTATCACCAGAAACAAATTCCTCTTGTTCTTCACTGGCCGGTCGGAGATTCGAACTCGCGACCAAGAGAGTGGTAACTGAGAACGGAACCCGCTCACCCAGCAAGGAACTAGGTGGGAGGTTGAAACCCACATTCTTAGGAAGCTTGAATTTCAAGTTAGTGGTCCATTTGGTGGGCTTGTTCCATGTGAATAGGCTTCATCTACTGAAATAATAATAATAATAATAAATAAGTTTTGTAAATAGCGCTAAAGTGTCATTGTTAGTCGTGGCTGGTGAAATTGAGTACTACTCTTCCTCGACGCTACAGTATATTCATGGCTGTTACGGAGAGCTATTTGTCCTTGTTATGGGAGGAGGATCTCGAATTCGAGTATTTTCCAGCAGCTATGTGGATGTATGACTGCTTTTTCTTCTTCTCGGTGTTTTTTCTTGTCCAGAATGTGTGACACCCAACCGAAAAAGCCCGAAGTTTTCCCACGAGCGGTACTCATCTCACTCATTAAATCTTGAATCTTAATCTTCAGTGTTGCTTTATCATTTTGAAAAGAAGGTATTAAAAGGAAATATATGTTTTATGAGACCTTTCTTCTGGAAGGGACAGTAGCCTACATTTTCTGTTGTTGATTACTGTCAGAATTCTTTCGTGATGTACCTTGCATTTTCTGACGAAAGAATCCTTTTGATCTCTCCCCATAAAATTCTAAATATCGTAGGTCAAGGAAATTCGTACTATTGGTATAACGTTTTCCAGTTGAAAGTCTTTTATGTTGAATGTGTAAATACAGTACAGTATATTTGCGTTGAGAATCCAGGAGGCATTGACGAATTGTTGAAGGAGGAGAACTTTCCTGTACCGGATAAAGGAGGAGAACTTTCCTGTACCAGATAAAGGAGGACAACTTTCCTGTGCCGGATAAAGGAGGACAACTTTCCTGTACCAGGTAAAGGAAGAGAACTTTCCTGTGCTGGATAAAGGAGGACAACTTTCTTGCACTGGATAAAGGAGGACAACTTTCTCGTGCCGGATAAAGGAGACGAACTTTCCTATACCGGATAAAGGATTACTACTTTCCTATACCGGATAAAGGAGGACAGCTTTCCTATACCGGATAAAGCGGGATAACTTTCCTGTATCGGGTAAAGGAGGACAATTTTCCTGTACCGGATAAAGGAGAAGAACTTCCCTACACCGGATAGAGGAGGGCACCTATCTTACATCGGATAAAGGAAGACTACTTTCCTATACCGGATAAAGGAGAACTTCCTTGTACCGGCTAAAGGAGGACAACTTTCCTTTAACCCGAAGAAGCGAGCACGAAGTAGCCTGAGAGGGCCTTCTTGCTTCGCGAATTTGCCCAGAACAAATTCATTTCCGTCGCGCTTTGTGGAGGAAATTGTAATTCAGGACCTCTCGTGGCTCTGACGTCCATCCCTCCCCCCCCCCTCCCCCTTCCGGTCTCATGCAGATTGTCGTGAGCCAGAGGGAGCATTAGGGCTTGGGAGGAGGTGTCAGGGCCACGAAATTGCGGAGGAGCTCTAGGGGCGCAAGATTTTACCGTAGCCATGAAAGCGGAGTGGACAGCATCTCAAAGCGGGTAGCCTTGTCTCATTAATGCAGTTTCTGGAAGGATTTCCGACTCTCCCCATTTTCCAGCTTTCACTCCGCGGCGCGAGCCGGGATTTTCTAACTTGGCCCTGAATGCAGAAAGTGTTCGGGGTCTGAAATATTTGCTTTCGATCTTCGCTCCCGAAATGACAAGAGATTGCTTGCATGTAAATGCAGATTAGGAAAGGGTAAGTTCTCTCTCTCTCTCTCTCTCTCTCTCTCTCTCTCTCTCTCTCTCTCTCTCTCTCTCTCTCTCTCTCTCTCTCTCTCCGAATACTTCTTTGCTAAAGGAGATTACTTCGCTTGTCTATATAAGGAAAGATACGTAACTAAAGCGAGTTCTTTTGGACACGGAGGAAATTTCTCTTTAGCATTTTTACCGGTGGACTGATTCTTATAACAATTTTTTAACACTTGTACTGGAAACTGAAATAGGAAGTGTTTGCGTTGTTTGTATATTGGGAATTCTACCAGTTTCAGCAAATTAATACGACAGTCTTGCAGTTAAAGAAGGAGTTTTTGAAGTATAAATGTTAGGCTGTAGGCTATCCAAAGCAAATCAATATTACTGTAATTCACTAAGGTAAATACATATTTGTGTATAAAATACAGTATAATAAATAGCACATAGGCCTCATAATATGAATATCATAACCTTAATGATGTCTGAGGTATTAGTAATTAACGGTAAATTTTTTATACTGTAGTGATGAAAATGACCATGAAAAAGAGAACAGTAGCCGTCCCCTGAAGTTGAAACCACCAAATTCACTGCTTATAATATTGCAGCAATTATGTATCTAGTTTGTAACCTTCATCGTTCAGTGACATATCTAATAATGTTTTAGTTTTCTGTAAAAGAAAACTATTGTGCCGGCTTTGTCTGTCCGTCCCCACTTTTTCCGTCCGCCCTCAGATCTTAAAAACTACTGAGGCTACAGGGCTACAAATTGGTATGTTGATCATCCACCCTCCAGTCATCGAACGTACCAAATTGCAGCCCTCTAGCCTCAGTGGTTTGTATTTTATTTAGGGTTAAACTTAGCCATGATCGTGCGTCTGGCACCGCTATAGGTGCCAACAACACAGTCCACCACCGGGCCGTGGCTGAGAAAAGATACTGGACTGTAAGAAAAATGTTAAGAAACTGATAATTATTGATAAGTTGGTATTTCAACGGTACCACCTGCTGTTAGGTACGCATTGACTGACCAATCGTTTACACACGTCGTCCTGATCATATCCAATCCTGCCTAATTCCTCTTAATGGAAGACCATTTGGTAATTGAAAAGGTTACCGGTACTTTGGTGCATAGTGGAGGTGTGAACAGCAGAATCTATAGACCTTGGGGCAGAAGTAGGACTTAACAGCGGGCCGCTTTTATGCACAGAGATTTCGTCTGTTTCTCATTTAGGTATTGATTCGAACTCGGAGGGTCATATTTTGTTTGTGCAGGTCGCTGCTTTTCTTAAGGAAACGTCGCCGAAATCTAGGAGACATTATGTAATGTACGTCTGTACTTTGCTCTCCCGTGTCGTTTCATTTCATGTAATGCGGATGAGAATTCACCGAGGAGAAAGACAGTTTTTCACTCTTCAGAAATATGTTTAATGTTTGGTTGATGTAGCTGTTATTCCTACAGAGATTTATTAAAACGAATCTCAGCAGATGAGGTTCTCAGACGATGGTGAATGTGGCGTATGGCGTCAATATTACTGGCTGTCTGCAAGCGTCATTATATCTAGCAAGCAGAGAAAGGATGAATACGCACATGCGCAGTGTCTCCAGAGCGTAATGCATTAATAACTCTCGAGATAAACCTTATCGATAAGGAGAAACCTCGGCTTATAGCCACAAACAAGGCCTGATCTCGGGTACGACCTCACGCGCCTTTTAAAAAATGTGACCTCCTTCGGCCCTGTACACAATTGACGCCGGATGAAGCGATTTGCATCCGTCTCGGCCGGGCAAAGAACTGCACGAAATCTGATTAATGTAAAGCAACGCCGGATCTGCAGAGTGCATCTGTGCTGGGCTCCGAGGCTGCCATTAAAAGATTGTATTGAGCTGCCTTGACGTCACCTCGCCTCATCCCACTTCGCTTTTTATTTTGTTTTATCTTCTAATCTTTCTTTATATTTTTTTTCTGGCCCACTTTGCGATAACGAGTTGAATGGGAGCCTATTGAGAGCCTTTCTCGCTTCAGGTTGGCATTTTGATAGAGGCTACTTTTTTTATTTTTTTATTTTTTTATTTTTTTTTTGCGCTCGGCGATATTTTCCAAGGGATGCGCAGAATATTACCGAAATTGCGTAATATGTTTATGCGCAACCACACAAATATAGTTTGTGCTGTGTGTGTGTGTATATATATATATATATATATATATATATATATATATATATATATATATATATATATATATATATATATATATATATATGTAGATATATATGTGTGTGTGTAGATGTGTGTATATATATATATATATATATATATATATATATATATATATATATATATATATATATATATATATACATATACATATATATATTATATATAAGAATTTTCCAAGATGCCTTCGTGGCATATATTGCGTAGAGATGTATCTCAGCTCCGACCATTTTACGACACACGGAAGAGAGCAGTTTGGTAGGGCGCCAGAGGACCAGGGGTCGTCAATCACAGTCTACCTCGGCCAGACCCCAGGGGAATGACATAATGAAAAAGGGGGAAGAAGCAGAATGAGAGGGAGAGACGGAGAAGAAGGGAGGAGTTAAAGAAATGCAGCAGCTCTATTCAGCACGATTCTCTGCTTTCATTAAGGGGAAGAAGACCCCCGCTCTTATTTGTAAGGGAAAAGGCTTTTTTTTATGTCTTTCTTGGTGCACTCATATCTTCCTCTGTAGTCTAGTCATTCATTTTAATTTCATCTTATTCTTTTATATTTTGTTTTTCTGAAAAGATAACTGTTGAGCCGGCTTTGCCCTTGTTCGTCCGTCCACACTTTTTTCTGTCCGCCCTCAGATCTTAAAAACTACTGAGGCTAGAGGGCTGCAAATTGGTATGTTGATCATCCACCCTCCAATCATCAGACATACCAAATTGCAGCCCTCTAGCCTCAGTAGTTTTTATTTTATTTAAGGTTAAAGTTAGCTATAATCGTACCTCTGGCAACGATATAGGACAGGCCACCACCGGGCCGTGGTTATAGTTTCACTAGCCGCGGCTCTCACAGCATTAACTGAGACCACCGAAAGAAAGATCTGTTTTCGGTGGCCTTGATTATACGATGTTCAGAAAACTCGATTGCGCAGAAGAAACTTCGGAGTATTTTCTACTTATTTTGTGTTTATGAATGTTAAAGTTGAACTTGGACGATTGCGGACCTCAAGTTTGGCTGCAGGGCAAAATACTCTTGCCACTTCCTGAGTGTTATAACCCATCCATTTGCCTTTATAGGAATTAGCACTTACCTTGCACCCTCCCTCAAATGATTATGGTATTCTACTATGGTTTGCAAAATACCGCAAACACCTATTAGGTACGCTTTACGCTTTACGCACTCGCTTCCTTCAATTAACTTGAAATCGTAACAGAAGCTTTCGAAAAATTATTTGTATGACAGTAAACTGCTGACAATTTCTTTCAGATAATTGTGGATTGTGTTTTGCGACAGGCGACAAGTAGTGTAATGTTCAGTGGTCTAAGCTAATCAGTGAATTATGTTTCTTTGGGAATTAGTTTTAAAGTCTTTGGAATTCTCTTCTTCCTTCCGTATATCGTGATTCGAATTTAAGTGTAGGAGCTAGTCGGTCATCATTTTTGGAGTCTCCATTAACACTTTTTTACATGGCCATCTACGGAAGGCCGTGTCCCGAAGCAAAAGTAAGAATTGATGCGAATAAAGGTTTCATATTTTGGAAGCTGAGTTGTGGAATTATAAAGATAAGTTATGTGGAAGCTGAATTGTGAAAATATAAAGATAAGTTTTTTGGAAGCTGAATTGTGGATTTATAAAGATAACTTATTTGGAAGCTGAATTGTGAAATTATAATAATAAGTTTTTTGGAAGCTGAATTGTGAAA
The DNA here is from genome assembly GCF_040412425.1 of Macrobrachium rosenbergii. Taxonomy (NCBI): domain Eukaryota; kingdom Metazoa; phylum Arthropoda; class Malacostraca; order Decapoda; family Palaemonidae; genus Macrobrachium; species Macrobrachium rosenbergii. The sequence goes on from NC_089752.1 coordinate 115,470,927, forward strand.
TTATAAAAATAAGGTTTTTGGAAGCTGAATTGTGGAATTATAAAGATAAGTTATTTGGAAGCTGAATTGTGGAATTATAAAGATAAGTTACATGGAAGCTGAATTGTGGAATTATAAGGATAAGTTATTTGGAAGCTGAATTGTGAAATTGTAAAGATAAGTGATTTGGAAGCTGAATTGTGGAATTACAAAGTTAAGTGATTTGGAAGCTGAATTGTGGAATTATAAAGACAAGTGATTTGGAAGCTGAATTGTGGAATTATGAATATAAGGTATTTGGAAGCTGAATTGTGGAATTATAAAGATAAGTTATTTGGAATCTGAATTGTGGAATTATGAAGATAAGTGATTTGGAAGCTGAATCGTGCAATTGTAAAGATAAGTTACTTGGAAGCTGAATTTAGGAATTATAAATATAAGTTACTTGGAAGCTGAATTGTGAAATTATAAAGATAAGTTATTTGGAAGCTAAATTGTGAAATTATGATAAGTTATTTGGAAACTGAATCGTGAAATTATGATAAGTTACTTGGAAGCTGAATTGTGGAATTATAAAGATAAGTTACTTGGAAGCTGAGTTGTGGAATTATAAAGATAAGTTACTTGGAAGCTGAGTTGTGGAATTATAAAGATAAGTTATTTGGAAGCTAAATTGTGGAACTATAAAGACAAGTTATTTAGAAACTGAATTGTGGAATTATAAAGATAAGTTACTTGGAAGCTGAATTGTGGAATTGTAAAGATAATTTATTTGGAAGCTAAATTGTGGAACTATAAAGATAAGTTATTTAGAAACTGAATTGTGGAATTACAAAGATAAGTGTTTAGGAAGCTGAATTGTGGAATCTCGAAAGCGATTAGGCAGACTCCATTTCGACATTTCATCAAGAGCCAATACTGAAAGGAATGACTACGTGGCTGGGTGTGCTGCAATAAAGAATTGCCTTAATGAAAATGATACGGTGTTTGTGGGAAAACAAACGAGGACTCATCCCCTCTCTCCAGAGGTTTGCTTTATATCGATCGAACGGAAGCCGTGTGGCGCTGTCACTTATGAACCAGGAGTAATAAAGGATAGTATTAATATTAATAATAGAGTATATGGAATGTGCCTGTAAGGTTTTGTACGTGGAAAACATTTCTTTAAACTTTTTCTTTTTTTGAAAGATGTGGAGCATATTTGGTCATTTTGAGGTCACGGGAGGCAATATATTCAAAAGTTATGGTGGCTAGGAAACAGCTTGACGTTATTAGCCATTACGACCCTGGAAGTTGCGACGCCAGCTTGGTACCCTTTTATTTCCGTCAGTAAGGAAATTTATGACCATACGTTGTCCTGTCAGTCTTCTGTGATGTCCTACCGTCAACTATAAAGCTACCTAGAAGCCTCACTTACTAAACAGACTTCTTTTAGACAACTTACATTATTGTGCTGTGGAGAGAGAGAGAGAGAGAGAGAGAGAGAGAGAGTTCATATAGCAGCCACTAAGTCTGTCACCCCAATGGGCGTGTGTGACGGTGTGAAGTACCGAGCAGCCCTTGAGTGCGTCCTCCCAGCTCTCTCGGCGGGTGTGGTTATCACTTGTTGATATCGTTCGATGCCTGAACTGCCAGAAATGTTGTGCATGACTTCCGTGGCATTTAATCCCCCTTCCCCTCGCGTCCCCTGGACGTCACGTCAGTCGGTGGTCGTCTGCCATTATTAATATTTCGTATGCTTTAATAACTGTTGGTGTCTCCCCTTGACGAAGGGTGTTTGCGGTTTGGTCTCTATCCTTTAAGGTTATCCTGACCTAGCATAACTCTCTCTCTCTCTCTCTCTCTCGTTCGTGTGTGTCTACCTGTGCATTGTGGTGGGGGGGGAGGGGGGCGCCTTTGCATCGACGTCTGACCCGTCATGTCGACCCTTCGTGTCGAAAGGTCTGAAACGAGCCTTCTTAATTTTCCCCATCGTAGTGGACACCTTCAGCGGCTGTTCCAGCGTCCAATGTGGAGGATCTTTCCCTTTTCCTTTGCACACCTTCCTCCCTTGACACTCGGCGTCTCTCTCCCTCTCCTTTAGCGTCCTCTTCCTCTTCCTCTTCTTCTTCTTCTTCTTCTGAGGAGGAGGAGAATGGTGGTCGTGCCCTCTGCCGATGTCGCTCCTCTTCCCCGTTTTCCTCCGCTGGTGTGCGCCCTTTGGCCCAGGCACCCAGCCACCTCCCCACGTGGATCAATACACTTTGTTTGGTCGCTCGGGGCGCACACTCCGACTTGCAGCCAGCTAGAGCTAGCTCTCAGAGCCTGTGTGGGGAAAAGGTTCCCAAATAAATGCTTTCCTTCCGAAGGGGAAAATGTCCCTCTGACGTTTCCGATGGCGCCCTCATCCCGTTCGGCCTTTCATTTTCTCCCGATGGTCCCATAGGCCTATTGTTCGATTTGTGTAGTCTGTTGTGTTGACAGACTTACAGTGCCTGTGAACGATGGCGGAGGAGGAGGAGGGCTGTGGATCCTTGGTGGGGGTTGTCATCCTTCATGGAAGGGTGGGGGGAAGGGGGAGGTTCCTTTGCTGATGGGTGGATGCTGCCATGTGGGAGGATTCGAGGATTCAGGATGACTTTCACGTTGCCCCTCCTTTGCTTGTTATCGTGTGCAGCTGTTTACTTTTAAGACTGAAAAAAAAAAAAAACTTTTCTCCTGTTAAGGCGGTAATTTCCTCCCCTTTCTTAACTTTCTTGAAGAGTCGCCTAGAAATGATTCACATTTGGTATTTCACGTGAACTTATTTTGTAGGATATTTCTAGTTGATTTACTTATTTCCTTGTACGGAAGAAATGATACCTTGTTCAGTATTCATTAAGGTGCTGGTTAAAGGATTCTGGGTGTATATCGCTTATACACCCATGCAAGGAGTGTATCGTTCATTGGTCTTTGAATGGAGGAAGTCTTGCAGCGAGCGATTATTTTTATGGCATCAGTTAATTTTGTGACTAGTAATTCACGTCTTGGGAAATAAATGTGTACAGTATACACTTACACAATTCACGTCTTGGGAAAAAATTTATATACACACAATTCACGTCTTGGTATACACATACACAATTCACGTCCTGGTATACACATACACAATTCACGTCCTGGTAAAAAATGTATATACACACACAATTCACGTCTTGGGAAAAATGTATATACACATACACAAAAACACAATTCACGTCTTGGGGGAAAAATGTGTATACACACACAATTAACGTCTTAGGAAATGATTGTGTATTCACAAACACAATTCACGTCTTGGGGAAAAATGTGTATACACATACACAATTTACGTCTGGGGAAATAAATGTGTATACACATACACAATTCACGTCTTGGGAAATAAATGTGTATACACATACACAGTTCACGTCTTGGGAAATTAATGTGTATACACATTTTGTGTGGCCAAAATCTTTGAAATGGGTTTTCTAAATTTCCAACGATCATTGCGCTGATATAGTTTGCGTTAGGTTTTTTAAATACAGAATGATGTCACGTCATGTAGTTTTTTCTTAGTAAAATATGAAGTTGTTATTATTATTGATATGGAGTTATGGAATCGCCTAACCATCTTCCTCTGTGGAACAGTTCAATAGAGAAATGATAGCTTCGTGCAAAAAGATGTCGAAAAGCCATCAGAAGGTATTGATAATATGGAATTTCTTTTGGAATTTGTGTCGGGTGTAGGAACGTAGATGGAATGACATGGTAGGTGGAGGATCAGAAAGCACTGAAATGTAAACTTCGATAATTAAAAGAACAAGGTAACGGAAAATGCGGGGAATTCTGGATTACCTTTCCTTGTGTCATTCAAACATACGCGTCATATCGCAAATAGTCAGGACGAACGAACGGAAGGAAAAAATAACTGTTTACGCTAGTTAGTAATAGTAGTAGTATTAATAGTCATTTAAAGAATAGCTAATAAGTATGATAATTATAAAAATAAGGAAAGCTCAGTTGAAAGTCTTTACGGGAACAGAAGTGTTTTGGGTGAGGCCAACATCATGTGGATACCAAGCCAAATATTTTTGCAAGCCCGCTTGCCTTAATCTCACGGTTCCTTGGTTCTATATCCCTTCTCTTTGCCTATTTTTGCATGTGTTTTTCATCTCATTATCGTGGGTGGCTTCCCTGCCAGTCATCTGGACAGAGCGTTCCTCTTTTCCTTCATATATGTGGGTATGTTTATATGTTTGTATAGATTCCACGTATTTGGTAAGGCGCTGAGGATGTTTTCAAACGTAGCCCATCCGGATAGGACTGTGAAAATGACGTTTCTTACTAAATTTGGAGTTACGGTGCAAGGCCTAAGGCCGCTGTTCGAATTACTGTGCAAGCCGCGGAGCACTGGACAAATTACATTACAAGGCTTGGAGCGCTGGGTATATCACATTGCAAGGCTTAGAGTGCTGGAAAAAATTACATTGCCAGTCTTAGAACGTAGACTAACTCGTGTCAGGATTGTGATATGGATGTAGAAGGCAAGCCTAGGCAGTTTTCCATACAAAGTCTGTGGGCCTTGTCCTTCATCTGCAACACTGCGCTTTCCCCAGAAGTTTTTCAGACTCACACTGACCGTAATTTGGGATGAGGATTACCTAAAACTTGATCGACGTCTTGTGAGGAGTTGGCTCAAACCTCATTGTTAACCAGGGTATGAGTAGTTGTATGTCCCTCCTGAGAACCCTCGCTGGAATTTTTTCACATTGGTTGAGTCGAATCACAGAGTAAAAGGTAGCTACGGTAGTATACTGCCCTAAAATGGAAAACTGCAGTATCTGCAAAATTTTCTAAACTGGGATATGCCACTTATTGGCCTCGTGAAACATTAATACACAAGTTACTGCAGTTTCAGAATGATTCTTCAATGATTTCCACGAGTATTTAGGGGGTCCCATTTGCAGTATCTGCAAAATCAGTAGTAAGGCGAGGGGGTATCTACCATTTTTCTCAGTTTTGTTATTTTCCAGACACTGCAGTCTTCCATTTTAGGGCAGAATAGTCAAGTGTTACTGGCGTTGTCTGTAATGGTCAGAAAACTTCAATCGCAAGGTGTCCCTTTTGGGGAGAATAATTTGTACCGAATGAATGTCCGTCAGAACAGTACCCACAGCAGCGCATTCCATCAGAAAGAAAGTACACCCTGCTATGGATATTTCGCAGCTCAAGGAGATCATATTTGCATTTCAAAGAGGGGCTTTTCTATTCGCTAATAAAAAAAGACAAAAAAAAAAAAAAAAAAAAACATTCTTCTTTGTTCCGTCGTAGGGAGTCGTCAGAAATTTTGTCGAACGCGGAAGAGCTCTGAGTTTGGTGGTGACATTTTCACTTCTGTTCTCAGAAGCCAGGAGGAAGGAATAGTGAATGCTCACCAGGTGGCAAAACCAGTTTTCATTCACCCGATCTTGCTACTTTCTAACTTGGTGTCGCCTCCATCGCTCCCCTTATTGCTAATTTTGTTTTCGCACCGTATTTTCTTGTTAGAGATTTCTTCCCTGCTTCTCTGTGGGTTTTCTTTGATTTTGACGATTAAGGTTTGGTTGTTAATCAGAAATATACAAAAAGAACGGGAATGAAACGTGTGAGAGGCGTTGGTAGTTCCAGTGTTTGACAGTGTTATTATTATTATTATTATTATTATTATTATTATTATTATTATTATTATTATTATTATTATTATTATTATTATTATTCAAAGGCATAAACGTGCTTAGTAAACTTCCAGATAATAAGAGATCCGTGTACGAAAAAAAAAGTGTTGAAACGACTTGAATAAGTGTCTGTATGCACACTAGTTCATTATGGACTTTATCCCCTCCATAAAGTGGCGACTTCCTCACTAAATTTAAAAAGTTCTTGGGGTCTTTAAAGTGCAGCTAGATATTAAGTGTTAGGACCGAAGGTTTGTTCCGCGTATGAACAACTTTATAAATGTTTACGTTGTTCGTACTTCCTGTTTAGTAGTAAAAAAAATATGTATATAAATATAAAAAGAAATTTTGCCCTGTCAAATAAATTCTAGTTGCTGGCAGCAGCTGTAGGCAGTGTGTATTGTAAACAAAGGCAAGGCTGTACCCAGGTGGCGGTCATTCTCGTTGTCGTAGGCTGCTTGATCAAACATTAAAGAATCGTCTCGCTTTTTAAAGTGTGGTCACAATTCAGGTGCAGTTTCAGAGCTAATGGCTTTTGTAATTGGGTAAATGATAACGAGAAAATTCTCCGTAATTTATGAATATTCTCTGTAATGTATATTCCTGTCATTGGTAGCTACAAGCATCAGTTACCAACAATGCCTTAGGCTCAACAGCTTGTAGCTGTTACGAGCCACTATCAGTAGTGCGTGGGATTAAAAGATGCCGCGCATTATCATACAATTTTGATGTTGTTGTTATAGTTTATCTTGAGTTGATAAACTCATTCTGTCGCTTAGGGAAGATAAAGTGTGATTTCTTGGAGTATGACATCATGTTGCGGGATTATCAAGGCTCACAGGAAAAAGTTTGACAGAACCCAGACTGTACATTGAGAATAGAATAGAATATAGAATTTAGACCAAAAGCCAAGCGTTGGGACCTATGTGGTCATTCAGCGCTGAAAGGGAAACTACATATATATTATATATATATATATATATATATATATATATATATATATATATATATATATATATATAGAGAGAGAGAGAGAGAGAGAGAGAGAGAGAGAGAGAGAGAGAGAGAGAGAGAGAGAGAGAGAGAGAAGTAGTTTAGTTTTCAATGTGAAACTGTATCGCCTTCTGATTGTACAGAGATTTCGTGCTGTGTCAAACTGATTTCATTTTTTCTTATGCTTGCAGTTACTTGGAGGCGCGTTGTTGGGAACAGCATTATGGATGTACCTGGACGGTGCCAATATGGCCCCCGTGACAACGGATATCGAAGGCTATAACTACGTTCTCTACTTCTTGATGGCCGTCGGAGGCGTCATGTTCATCATGGGCTTCCTGGGCTGCTGCGGTGCCTTCCAAGAATCTCAGTGCATGTTGGCTACCGTAAGTATCTCGATTTATTATTCATTATTATTATTATTATTATTATTATTATTATTATTATTATTATTATTATTATTGTTATTATTCAGAAGATGAAATGTATTCATAAGGAACAAGTCCACCAAAGGGGCCATTGGCTTAAAATTCAAGCTTCCAAAGAATATTAAGATGTTCATTAGGAAGAAGTAAAAGGAGGTAGAGGGAAATATGTAAAGAAGAGATCCCACTTATTAAAAAAGAAAAAATAAGTTAATAAATTAATAAATAGATAAAAATGTATTAAAATGCAAAGCCACACACCTGAGAAATTGGAATTGGAATATAAGATTCGAGGCCAAAGGTCAAGCGCTGGGACCTACGAGGTCATTCAGCGCTGACACACACCTGAGAAGACGGTGCACATCCCAGTTCATGGGATATCTCGAAATCTTATTCATTTTCAAATGACTCTCCTTTTCCCTTCAAACATTGTTGTAATGCTGATGTATAACTCTTATCATGGAAGCCCTCTTTACAATATCATTAAAATAATCAGAAATGTAGACATAAGTAAACAATGTTGAATGATGTGAGAAGCAGTTAACGTCCGTTGATGCAGATTTTAACATTTTACATTTCACATGGTACAGTATTATGAATTTTTCATATGTAGGACTGCTAATGTAATGAACGATTGATTTGAGAGAATTAGCTCTCTCTTAAGGTAAACTTTACGTGGACAGCAGTTGGGTTTTCCTTCTGAGCATTCAGTGTGTAAATTTAAATCTCTCAGGTAATTTTTACTTACATTAATATATACATACAGTATATGTGTGTGTAATTATAATTATATACATATTACATATTTATATTTATATACAAGAAGACCCACCAGCATTGTGTCGAATCCCATACGCATTGTGACACTCATAACTATCTCATATGCATTTCCACTTCGTGAATATCAAGGCCCATCGGCTCCAAACTTCACTATCCATTCGTCCTCCATCCTCTCCACATGACCAGACCATTTTTAAACACGCTGATCTGTCTTTTCACTTTTTCTAACCTTTTACCACTTTGTATTTCCCCATTTGTTGCTCTTGCACTCCTTACTCCACTTATACATATCAAACAGTCCACTTTCCACATATACAGATATAACATTTCATCTCGAGAGATTAAAACATCTTTTCTTCCAATTGCATTCTCCATCCACTCATAGCTTCGTAAAGGAGAGGTGCTCAATAATCCCTTCATACTTTTCAAACTTAGCTGTCAGAGAAACTCGTCTTCCCTCGCGGCCTCTTGCATAGCCTACACGCTGGTGGTACCTTCATTACCTTCATTGCTTGACGTATTCTCTGACTCACCTCATCGTTCATTCTACCATCATCCATTACATTTACTCTCAAGGTACATACGGGAGTCACCTGATACCATTTTTCAACTACTCATGTTAATAGTAGTCATCGCTCCAGGTTGCTAATTTTCATTTACCGTGATACCCTTATATTTTGCTTCCGTTTACTTACAAGTTCGTCAGAAATACTCAACTAGTCTCTGCAGTTTGTTTTCATTATCACTAACTCCATACGGTATGATCTATAAACATCAGATACCATTTTCTTATGCCGCAACCTTGCACCAATATATCTCATTTTATATAAGTTTATGGATTGAAGAGATTGACTGACCAACATGTGGTTGATATTTGCCTCGACAAGAAGAATCATCGGCCATTTCAAGGGATGTGTCCACCTTCCAGGGTGCACACAGGCCTTTCGAAGTAACTTATGTCTGTGTGTTATAACTTAATACCATTGCATTTGCATTGTGTATATATATATATATATATATATATATATATATATATATATATATATATATATTTATATATATATATATATATATATATATATATATATATATATTATTTATATATATATATATATATATATATATATATATATATACTATATAAATTATATATATATATATATATATATATATATATATGTACTGTGTATATATGTGTGTATATGTATGTATGTATGTACAGTGTGTATTGACACCTCAATTTAACGAGGTAACAAAGATTGGTAAATAGCCAACACAAGACCGTGCCTGGAGTAACTTTCGTAGCTTCTAGTGAACAGCGGTTCCATATATAAAACAAATGATAGCCTATCCTAAATGGTATTTTGATATTTTCATTGTCTAAAATATTTATTCGCCTATTCAGTTACAGGTACGTATTTGCTAAATGAATTTTTTTGAAAATACACAGTGTAGTAGTGGATTGTGTAACATAGTAAAAACATAGCCGATTGCTATAGCTCTACCTACTTCCTGGGTATACTTATAAGTTACATTTGTAAAATATACAAAAATAATGTAAAATAAAAAAAAATGTATAGTACACCAAAATAATGTAAAATACAAAAAAGCAATATATAAAAAACTACGAACATCTTTGTTTTACCATAGGTTACTAAACACTACCCCCTCTCTCTCTCTCTCTCTCTCTCTCTCTCTCTCTCTCTCTCTCTCTCTCTCTCTCTCTCTCTCTCTCTCTCTCGGGTACAGTATCTGCATTTCAATTCGTTTATATCAGTGCAGAATAGTACGAAATACAGCAGTGTAATGTGGCATACATATATTTTTCAGTCTATGTATTTGAGCATCAATACACGTATTTATGGCTTTAAGGCAAACTGCGCACTTGCTTTGCTTTTGCTTCTCTCTCTCTCTCTCTCTCTCTCTCTCTCTCTCTCTCTCTCTCTCTCTCTCTCTCTCTCTCTCTCGTTTATGATATTGCGTGCGTGTGCGTACGTATTTACAGACGACTGGCTAAATGCGAGTCGTCACAGATCCAACCAGGCTTAATAAACTTATTGGCTCATTTAATAATTCACTGCTATTTCTTATAATTAAAAAACCACTTGCTATTTCAATGACCTGTGCTCAGCAAAAGCAGGGGACACAGGCAGCAGCAGAACCTGCATAAACAACTAAGATGAGAATCAGCTGTTTTCCGATTTTAGTTGCTGCAACTTCTTCATTCTCTGCGTCTTTACCGTAACACCCGAACGTGTATTTAGAATTGCATAACAGTCGTCAACTTGTTGAAAACTTGCTTTTATCAGTGGTGACTTCCATGAGCGAAAATGAATTTTTATTCATCCTTCGCGCAGTGGAGAAAAAGGTTGTAGCTGCGGCTGAAGAAACGAATAAACGTTTTGCAATTTGTTTGTTTAAATTGCAAAACGTTCAGCAACTTGCACATGATTCGTTTCTTCAGCCGCAGTTACAACCTTTTTCTCCATTGCGCGAACGACGAATAAAAATTCATTTTCATTTTTACTCATGGAAGTCACCACTCATAATGAGCAAGTTTTCAACAAGTCGACAACTGTTTGTTTAAATAAAGATAAGCTTCATTCATAAATTAAGCTTTAATTGACAAAAAAGTAAAAAATGGTAACGCTGACGGTCAAACTCCGTCAGCCGTGTCTGAGAATATAAACATTACCGGAGTGCAAATGGCGCATGATGACAATAATAAGTGCCGTATAGTAGGATAAAGTAAATCAGCAGTTTTATTTAAAAGTACAGTCAATTTAGGTACAGCTATGTTATTTGACTTTTGCAAATGGATGCTGTTAAAATTTCAGAGCACGTTCTCTGTGAAACAAAATCCCAGTAATAAAATTCTTATATGAATTGTTTTTAAAGATTTTATTATTAACAATAATAATTTGCGGTAGTGTGATTGTTCTGAAATACTTACACGGTTCTTATATGCATGGAATTACACTTCATTTAACCAAAGATCTCAGAATTTCTTAGTACCTGGTAGCCAGCTATACAAACTGATACTTTCCCTTTTTGAAAAAATTACTTTACAAGCATAAATTTAGCAGTCTAGCAGACACATTACACTGTGACTAGGCTGTACTGTACAGTCTAGTGAGAACTTTTATCAAAACTAAAAGATAATCACATACACTTTACTTGCAAAGTCAATAGCTTAAAACTAAAATTTTTTTATTGCCGTTCACAATGACGAGTCTGGAAGTAACGAAATTCGCTAAGTTGAGTTGCAAATCATTTTTATATATATATGCTACTTAATTATGCACAGAAGAATTCATGGTAATAAACTTGATTAGCAAGACAAAATGTATTTGTAAAAAGTATACACTTTGTAAACTTTATACATTACTTTGGATCCATGTGTGTATATATATATATATATATATATATATATATATATATATATATATATATATATATATATATATATATATATATATATATATATATAGAGAGAGAGAGAGAGAGAGAGAGAGAGAGAGAGAGAGAGAGAGAGAGAGAGAGAGAGAGAGAGAGAGAGAATGTATGTACAGTGGTGTTGGATTCTAATATATCTAGTCCCGAGGTAGAGGAGCTGCTGGTGGGGATTGTGAATCTTCTTTGGAAAGAAATATCTCACAAAAAGCAGATGAGCCTCTCTCTAACATAAGGCTAACAGCAGCCACGTACGACTGGTCAGTACGTATATTAACTGAAGACTGCACTGCCAAGGACCCAGAATTGTAGTTTAGGATACAGATCCACTATACTCTCAGGCTGAGGAGAGCTGAATGAAGGGTTGTTGTGGGAAGACTTAACCCCATAATAGTAGGTGAGCCATGTCTCCTAAGGTAAACTACAGTATTGCCCTTCAATCATGTGCTTCTGGGAAAGGAAAATCCATTTGCAACATTTTTGCTCCTCTTCATTGCTGCAGAGCAGCGTCAATGTAATAGTATTTGATAATGTCATCAAGCCCCATGTACAGTATGTATTTATCTGTAACAGATCAGTTTCCCAAGGTTTGTTGTGGTTCTACTGCATAAAAAAATCTTTTCTCCAACAGTTCTTCGCTCTGGTATTGGTGTTGTTTGCTGGTCAGATTGCTGCTGGAATCTGGCTGAAGTCGAATGAAGGACGATTCACAAGTCTGGCAGAGAGTTCGCTTGCCAGTTCTATCCAACACGATTATGGATTTGCCGAAATGAAAACTAGCGCCTTTGATGTTATCCAGAGGGAGGTAAGTAAACAAGGCAATGTTTTTCATTTACAAAAGATCAGCCACTCTCTTAGTCCTTTCTGTAAGGCAGTGGATTTACATAAGAAAATTTCTCTCTCAGGATGATTAATTTGTTTCATATGTCAGAAAGAAAATTTGGCGATCCTTTCTCTATTCATTACAGCTTTGGTAATCCTTTATGTATGCATTACAGCTTAAGTGCTGTGGTGCAATTAGTCCAAGTGACTGGGCTGAATCCCGTTACAATGGAGCTGACGAGAAAGGTGCTGGCATGGAAATTGGAGTCTCTGGAGTGCTGGGTACTTACAAGGTGCCTCCTTCATGTTGTGTGAGCGAAGACGAGACTGTGTGCGAGTTAGCTCGTGAAGTTCCTTTAGCAGGCCATCTCCCTGGTACCATCCATTCTGAGGTAAAACAAGGAAATCGTTTATTTATAATTTATAACTTTTCCTTGCAATGAATTTGTTTACAAAGTATTTTGAAGGGTTTCCCTTATACAGGGTGTACTTTAAAATTTGTAGTTGTTATTTTACAAGACAGAGCTCTATTTCTTAAGCATTGGTAAAAGGGTTCATTTTTTACAGTATTTATTGATTACTTGGTTTTTTGTCACTAAGCTTAATTTTTTTTTAATATTTAAAGGCAGTCATTCTTACATGAAATGTTTGTATGTGTTTCTAAATAAATATACAGTAAATTCTTAATTTGTTATTTACAGTGCATTTATATTTTTCTGTTGTTGTCTTAATATTTGCTATTGTATTAAATGGTTATAATTTTGTAGACTTATCTTCATGACAGGAGTTGAATATAGTTGTCTGTATAAATTCTATGCAAGGGAAGTAATTCTTTTGACATATGATATCATCGCATATGGTGGGTTTAGTTTATACCAACAGGTAGCTTATTGGCAGAAAAAATTGACTAAGCTGTGTTTACATACCAATTATTATTAACAACACTAAAAAAGCAGTCATTGTTGTGGGTGATATCCATTTACTTCCATCCAGTGCCTTGCCTTGAAGAACATGAATTAATTTTACCCCTCTTGCAGCATGATTACCAAAAAGAACATGAACAAAGTTAGCTATTGTCCTTTAGAAAAACAGTATTTAAATGTACCTGGTGGTTATTAAATTTAAAAAGTTTTCATCCAAAAAAGTAAAGCATAAAGCATAAATTGTGGAATATCACTAGACTATCCTAACCTTTGTTGTGTAGGTACAGTGCCAAAGGCTCTCATGCCATGCGTGAGCTTGAAATTTTTGACTGGCCACTCATTTTATGACTGTCCATGTAATTTGAATACCTGAAAATCTTGAGCTTATCACATTGTCTAGTCCTTCAAGGAGTGGCTGCTGTTACATATTCATGATGATGAAAATCAGACGCCAGATCTTTTAAAAAATTATGTCATGGGGAAATTTATATGTCCATCATACAGATACAAATTTATTTGTAAAATTTCTTCTGGTTACTTTTCCTTATGGGACGCAGTGTTTACCAGTGTTCTTTTGTCAGAAACTTTGGACATTTATTGTGAAGTTCATGCTGCTACCTTAAGAGTGGACTCTTGCAATATGGAGATGTTTATTTTTTCAAGAACATTATAACCAATATTTTCTGAAGTATGGAGAGTCCATTATTGATTGAGTGGTCAGAGCACTTTTGTGGTCCAGTAGGACACACAGTAGATTAAGTAAAGTAAGATCAGTTTAGGTAGCAGCCAAAGCCCGCTAGTGCCATGAAGTTTTTCAGAATGCATAGTTTTGGGATTTAATTTTTGAATCCCAAAGTGGTTCAAGAGAAATAAAAGCTGCAAGATTTCTCACTCATGCTGTAGTCTGTTTATAGGGGTAAAAATTCAGTGGTGCTTTAGTTTTGGGATTTTTAACAAGGTGATGTACTGCTAAGGTAAAGTTACTTTTTCTTCTTTGCTGGAAGCGCAGTCAGTTTGTTATACAGTGCAGTATAGGAGTTTTGTGTGCATGTTAGCCAAATGCTGTTTGTTTTTGTAACTATTGCAACTCATAATCAATTGCAGAATTTTTCTTGTATCTTTTTTTTAAATTAGGCTGAACAACTTGGCAGTTAGGAACATTTTTTTATCATTCTATTGCTGACCTACTATTATTTACATGTATTTTAAATTCATCATTCCCCTATCATATGTGATAGCAGAGCAAAGACCATTGATCTTTAACATGGTCTGTAGTTCAGTAATCCAATTTTGGAGAGTTGATATTATCCCAACACACTTAATTATAAGATATGACTGATAAGGTACAGTTGCACTACCTTACAACAACAAGTGAAATATGTTTGTTTTATGCGTTTTACTGTACTAGTAAACACTTCAAAATCATATGGAGCTGGATTTCATACTGTATTTTTTATTAGTAACTAACTGCTGTAATTTATGTAAAGAATTAAGCTTTTGGCCCTTAACATATTATTTTGTAAGTTACTGTGATAGTATCTTGAATGTTCATATTTTGATGTAATTACAGGGTTGTTCAAAGAGGATGATACAGTTGATCCACAAACACAGCTATGAAGTCCTTGGAGTTGTTGCAGCTATAGTACTCATTGAAGTTCTCGCCATGATCTTCTCTATGGTCCTGTGCTGCACTGTCCGTCGCATTGACCATGTAAAGGCCTAGGAGGAAAACAGCTCCCCAATATATGACCTGGGGATGGAGAGTGAAGATGATGATCCTACTGTTTGAAAGGGATTGCTTGGGTTTCCACCTGTACATTGACTCAATTTTTCTGATGCTTAGTTCAGAAAGTAAACTTCTATGAAGATAGAATTAGTATACAAGTATTTAGCAAAGTAGGGGGAGAGAGCTGCACAGAAAGGTATATACTTAAATACTTTTTTATTCTTGAAATTTGTGGTTGAATTCCTGAAAAGTAAGGCGTAGATACTGTATTCCTTATAAGTTATAGTAGCTCATATTTCACAACTTGATACACATGCTTAAAAGAAGCCAAAGTTTATGATACTAGGACATACTAAGTTTGATTTCATTTTTGCATTTATGGAATGGTGCCGGAAGAGATGTTCATATTTAATGATGACTGTTCTTGGATTGTGAGCAAATAACAGCGTTCTCTTAGAAGATAGAAAATACAGTACAGGGGTAGATTTAGCAGAAAACAAAAGCCTATTTTTGTATTTAATGAATTCAAGAATTGATTTAAAAAGAAGCAGCAAATGAGGTTTTTTTTATGAAGTGTTCACTACTTTGATATCTATTTCTGCGTAACATGCATATTTGGTTGCATTATTTTTATGATCTCTTGTTAATACTCTTCTTCTGTTAGGTATAAAGAAAATGATAAGTGCTTACACTGGCTCTTCATGAATAAAGTAGTTTTGTACAGCATGTTACTGGGACCAGCATGATACGTAGTTACAAGTCAGTGGATAGGTTGGTGTTAACCTCATGGTGTGTTCAATCAGGGAGGTGTGTGTTTGCATTTCACACATTTCTGCTCTCATTTTGATACAAGTAAAAAGCTAAACTAATAACTACTTGTATTCATTTTAGAGTTGAGAACTTGTAAGTCATTTGTGATTATAACATGACTGGCAAATCAAAATTTATAGGAAAATATAAAAAATATTCTTAAGCATTTTATTACTTTAGCTTGTTTTCCCTCTCTCTCTCTCTCTCTCTCTCTTTCTCTCTGTCTTGAGGCAGTCACACAAGAACCAAAGTCGTATTTTTGTTCGTTTGTTTGGCTACTAATCATTTCAATATACCTTTTGAAGTTGTAATGTACAACCCCATAGATCTGTAGCAGTGTTGTGGGGTGATGGTTGTTGCTGTAGCTGCGGCTGGTATTTCTGAACTTAACTTCACTGTAAATATTACACAAACACACTAAGGAATAGTTTCCCCCTCTACCAAGATGATAAATAACCATCACATTCCTTTAAAAGCATGGAATTAATGAAAGTGAAATGAGCATATGATATGCAGTGTGCGTTTACACATCCAGTATTAAGTATATGCAATATATGCTTCTTCAGTGTATATGTAAATGCATAGTTTTATTGTATACTAACTTTATAAATTTGTAATATATAGTATACTTTAACTTATTGTACATATATACTGGTGATGTTTTATTGCTCCTTATAGAACAGAGCATCTCTGCTGTATGTGTCTGCACGGAAGTTTACATCGCATATCATAACCTTTTGGTATAGTGTTGAAATTGCTGTGCATTTATCTAAAGTGTTCACAGATGTTAACAAAATTTTATGCACATTATGGTTCTGGTAACTGCTATGTATCAGCATATAATACATTTATTTTGTGTATAGTAGATGTTTGAAGTGAGTGAATAACAGAGTACAGGAAATATTTATACCTGTTTATGCCTTAGCTCCAGTTTGAGGTCAGTGATAAGAATACACATTTATGTATTTATTGAATTAAAATGATACGCAAAAAACAAAAGTTTTTCATTATGTATGGAAAGAATTTTTTTTTTCTCCATCACATACTGTGTCAGAGGCAGAAGTCTGGTAATTGATGTTTTTTTGAAAGTGTTCCCTTACCACATGGATGTCTGTTTCTATTATTTAATTTTAGAATTTGTCTCCTTTGTAAGGTATTTAGTGCCAATGCTGTTGAATATTCAAAACTCAGATTTTTATAATTTATTTTAAGTATGATTCTTTTTCATTTTATGTGAAATGTTGAAATTTTTTGTGCAACAAATTTCTGTTAGAATGTAAGTTAGTAGTCTAATATTCCTGTATTTTCTGAATATCCTAAAATTAGGAATATGAACCTATTATTATGAAACTGTGCATCTTGGAAGTATTTTTTTCGTTAGTTTCAAAATTTATTTTGAAGTACTCACATTTATTACACAAGCAAAAAGGTTATAGGTGTTTTGCATTTACTTTTATTTTTCTAGATCTTGGTGAATTATCAAGATTACCAACATTTCATGTTCAAGTTTGTACAAAGAATATATTCATTAGTTTTTGTTTAGATGTATTTAAATTCCATATTTAGCTTGGGCCATAATTTTAGATAGAAACTTTTTTGGATGAGGTGATATAGCATTTGCCATTCTAGTTATCTCTTTAGTCTTGACAGTTATTCCAGGATGCACCTCTCCTTTGTACATAAAAATTTGTGCATCAAATTGCCACACAGCATGTAGGAACCAAGTGATAGGAATTGTGATTCTTTACCTCATTTGAAATTGAATATGGTTGTTGAAGAAAACTACTGATGTCTTGGGATAAAGATATGATCTCTAATTCACCAAATTTGACACTGTTGCCATGGCAACATCATTTATGGTAATATTGCAACTATTTACACATTAGCCATGGTTAACAGGGCTTGAACCATTTCCTCTAGTGCTTCTTATTGTAGACAGACATCCCATTGTACAAAGCTGTGTTAAACAGATGTAAACACCATTTTCAGTATCATTTGTCCTCCACTTTAATGACAATAAGAAGAATTGAAGTAAATCCTTCACATATACATTATATGTGTTGTTCCGAGAAAAATAAAGTAAATAAATGAACGACATATCAGTATTTTTTTTTTTCAACAGTGAAGCACAACTTGGTGCTATATGCTCGTGCTGAATACCCTTAACAGTGCTGACCCAAAACTAAGTCCATGCAATAGTGCAACTCATCAGCCAGATTTGCTACACATTAGTGATTGTGCTAATGCTGGGCTTACTTACTAAAACACATTATTCACTGGTTACGGATATAAATCTTAGGTCAGCACTGATTTCATTGCTACTCCCATGTCAAGATTTTTGTGACGTCTACTCATCATCTTGTGAAAACTTCCAAATTTGTTTGTAATCATGCTAGAATAAATAACCTCAAATTGACAAAGATTGTTATTACATCATGTTTATGTGTAGAGTTATACACTGTTTAAAGTGAAAAGTTTCTAACGAGTTTGCTGTTACTTTCATGTATCATTGACTCTCTCTCCACAGTGGTGTGTTCTGATGGCAATACAAATGATTACCTTTATTTAAGAGTGTCTTTCAGGATAAGCTGGAATTGGTCAAAAACTTGGTAACATAGTAGTAAACCAGGTGGTTAACAAGGAGGTAGAACTAGGGAGCATCCCTCACTCACCAACCGTCCCATCACTTTTCTTTGGCAGCTATAAGGGAAGGGCATGTGTTGCTCTCCTGTCTTCTAACCAGTTGAAAACTTGGGCTGTAGTTAGTGAATATACATCCATTTTCTGCCGTGTCTGGCCTTTTTTTGCTTTTTATTCCTATGGATAAAAAACAGCAATTTTAAGAAATTTGCATTTTTCCTAACATGCAAACTTGGGTGTATCGTGCATTTCCTGTTGTGACAAGTGGTCTTCAGTTACGCCATACGCGCTTGCTTCAGTGGCAAATGAAGATGCACTGGACCACCTCAGGATTCTCCTCATCTTGACCCCCTGAGTTGCAAGGTAAGAGAGAACTCAGCAGTGTGGTTGGGTGACAGAAACGTCTTTAAAGGGAGTTCAGTTGTACTCTTCCTCTAATAATGCTCCTGTTTTCAGACTCACCGAAGGAGGGGTGGAGCTCACACCTGAGAGGAAGGTTCATTTCAGGCTTACCTCGTCCGCACAGCGTCCTAGAAATGCAGTCAGTTTTTAGTCACTTGGTAGTATTGATGAGGGACAATAGAACCGTCCGGCTTTTGTCAACAAACAGGGATGTTATCTCCTGACCCTGTCACTTGGCAGTGCAAATGTATGAGCTGGCTGTGTTTTATGCTGTTAGTTAACTGCAAGAGACATTTCAGTTAGGTGGAATTTCATTACAGATCAACTAAGTTGCTGGGGCCAGGAAGTGGGGATGGAGTGGTTCCCATACCCTCATTTCCACCCTTCAGACTTCTCTGCAGGGTGATGAACCAAGTGTCACCTCAGGTCTTCAGATGACCACATGCCAGGTGGTATCCCAATCTACTGTCTCTTCTAGGTGAGGCGTCAAGAGAGCTGACCCTGTGGCCCACCTTTCTTTGTCAGCCACATGTTCACTGGTACCATCAGGTGGCACACTCCCTGCACCTTTACGTATGGTGATCTAACATCTGCAAGGGAGAGGCTTTTCTTGCAGAGCTGCAAGGGAGATGTCTGGGTACCTTGGGCAGTCGTCTGCAAACGTTTACCAGGGAAAGTGGGTCATCTCCAGTAATTGGTTTCCTTATCTACCTCCTTTGAGACAGGTTCCTTTCAGTAGCTGCAGTAAAAGCCATAGTGCTGCTCCTTTGAAAGTGTTTAAACTGATGGGGCTAGACGTCTCCTCTTCAGTGGAGTTGTCTGTGCTTATGAAGAGCTCAGAACAGTCTTTCCTTTAACTGAAAGGTTACTGAAAAACAAAATATGGATTTCCTTTTATTAAAAATAACATGTCTTCTACCTGAAGATCATAAACTATATGCAAAGCAGTCATAATTGATAAAACTAAAAAATTAGGATGCAGAAAGCAAATTTCCAATGAAATTTGTAGTTTAATCACTAAATTACGTGTAAATAAATAACCAAAATTATTCACCCCAAATGTTCTGCTTTACAATTCAAGCAGTTCCTTGTTATTACTATAAAAAGTAGCTTTACATGACTGAATAAATTAGAAATATCTCTGATTTTTCCACTTTTCAATTGGGTAACTGTGGGAGGTAAGGGAACTCTTCCACCATTCTCTTAAAAACAGAAGTGAAGGGTACAGCACAACCCATGCTTTTTCAAGTAATATTAATGTTCTTTGGTGACATAAATTCCCTTTGTATTAAAAAAAGCAATACTTTTAAATTACGTAAGTTTCATCACATGCTCAGGACTCTTATGAACTATTCATTAATTGGAAGAAAAAGTAATTTAAAAAATTGAGTTCTTACACCTAACAGTGCAGAGGAGTTATACACGAGGTATATTTAATTATTATGGGAGGATCTAGTTCTGTAACCTCAAGGATATATACAGTAGGAAAAACCTTCAACCTTTTACGACTAGGAATTGTAATAGTAATCTAAACAAGGGTTATGGGTGTGAGCCATATTTATATACTGGAGGCACTAAATTTTTTCTACATATAGTATATGCTTGTGGGTAAGGGTATAAAATTTGCTCAAATATATTTTCAAGAACTACATCATGCCATTAAGGGAAGAAATGGCAAAGAAAAAGTTATAATCAATTATATAATATTGCACATCATTGCCTTTTAAGTGCATAGAATCTTACCAGTTCAGCAGAGATTTAAGAAATTGAAACATTTTTATGTACTGTATACATATATACTGGTATATATAAACTACCTGAAAATATAAAATCACCTATGACAGCATGTTTTTAAAAGAAATTTTCATTCATGCTCAAGGAAGACTAGATGCTAATTGGACAAGGAAGGTGCAAATTTGAAACTCTGAGATCAATGTGAAGAATATGACAATGTTTCTATTACACTCCATTATTTTTGGGCACCAAGTAAAACTACTGTAGAAATAATTGCTTGAAATGTTATAAAACCTAACAAACAAAGCAAAGTTATATAAAAACTGTAATATATATTATTTACATCATAGTGTAAACAGATTCATTTGTTCCCTTACCCTCCAGCACCATCTCCAGTAGTGAAATGAATAATTCTTAATACAGGTGATCCTGAATCACAGTCAAAACATTTACTTCTCTATGTACTTAAACATTTGATCTCACAGTAAATATATAGCTACCAAGAATAATCTTAGCTAAGGCTCAAGTATGGTACGTGTCTTCACTGACACACCTATTATATTATAAAAGGGTACAGCTGGAAAAATTACAACTTGAAAACAATTTTGAGGAATCCACTAAGTCCTAGGGAATGTTAATAGAGGTGAAAAAATACTTGTGCAAACTTAAGCTCTCTCTCTGTGACAAGTTCTTTAAAAGTACAATTATTACATTATACAGTAATAAGAATTTACCTGCCAGATTATCACTGTTACTTGGCACTTCAACCAGGCTCTTGAATTCATTACAAAAAATTTAACAAGTTATTGTCGTGTGCATAAAGCCAAAGTGGGCCAATGCCTAATCAATGATTAATGCACCATAAACTGCTGTAAACAAGACAATTTAAAGCAATTACCCAACATGTGGTTTACATTTGCCACAAAAAGTTATCCATACTTCTCAAATAGTAATTCAGTAAAATTATTACAAATGAATATTTGACAAGGCCACTGAGTTCAGAGAAAAACTACAGAACTGACAACTATAAAACAACTGCCATGTTATTACTTTCCAATATTCTTTTACAATAAGGTTTCCTTGACAAGTAAAAGAAAAATATACGTTACATAACTACAAAATAGCTTTCATACAAGATAACAGCTAGTTTATTTTGCATGGTGACAAAAAATTTAAACTATAACTAAGCTCGGATGCATATCAAACAGTCAAGTCACCTCTTGGGAACAAATAACTACAGGATCACAGGATGAAATATGCATAGAAATATGTAAAGCACCATAAAATAAATAATTCTTTCACTTCTTGAAGTTCTCAAGTTATTGTCTAACATTTTACACATTCATATGTATATAATAATGATAAAAGGATAATGTTGAGAAAATGCTTGCCAAACAAATGATCTTAATATAAAAGAAGCAAAAATTACAATGAGTCATCATCTAAAAATTAAAGAAAGAAGTAATTTTCACTCTATTAGCACAAGTTACGTCAACCAGTGCAAATCAATAAAAATCTATTTGATACAGTTTGGTAAAATCACACTCGATTTTTTAAAACTGACGTGCCAGTTTCATTTTCCCTTTTCACATGGAACAGGTAAATATCTCAACAGTTTAAATGAGCAGTTTAAGGTTACTTATACAGATTTAAGCACCAAGTAATAACAGCATGTACAACTCAAATTAAAGAAACGGTTACAACTCGTTGAATTTCCTCTTGGAAAATGTCTGTACTGTATGTGAAAGACTAATTAAATGATATTTCAACTTAAAACAACCAGTTTGCACAGCTTTTCCACCTCTATAACAGAAATATTACTATTTCTGTCCCTTTCCAGCATTATTTCTTACACTATGAATAATTTTCCTTAAATCACTCTGTACATCCATATCCCAAACTACAGTACCGTAAACTTTATATTATGATGAATTATAAAGCGATTCAATATTCTTCATACAAGAATCTATTGTTTTTCAGATGCAATGGCAGTTACCATAAAAAGCAGCCTTTCCCATGGCATCATAATGTTCAGACAGCCAAACATTCTAATATTTACTTGAACGTATTGAATCAAATAGCATCCACGTATTTGATATACTGAAAGTGATTGTAATTGCATTTTATAACAATTTTATCTAAGGCACAAATATATTTACAACATTGTACTTTCTAATATCCAATATTTTTATACAGCCAATGTATAATACATGAAATGGATTGCCTTTGAAGATAATAAATATCCCTAAGACTTTAAAAACACACAATATGATCAAGAAATGCATTTACCCTTGTACTATGCTTAGTACAAGCAAAGGTCAGTAAGTCAGATATGCTTGGCACTTTATAGATGAATTCTTCACTATTTTAGTGTGCACTGAAGTTCCCTTCCATGCACACAGCTTCCATGAGAAAGCCAACACTCAAGTCTCAATAAAAATATTTATTCTACAAGTACATAAAATAACCTAGCTACACGTTATTATTCGTGCATGGGAGATGTCTTTTCAATCCCTCTATTAAGGGAATGAACTTTATAACTGCTTACATTCAGCCTTCTCAACGTTTGTGTATCATAAACTCTCCAAGTCCTGGTGAAATGATTTGATGTGCTTAACAAAATTTGATTAACTCTGCATGAGGTAAATACAAGTATGCTGCAGAACTCTGGAATGAATCTTTCTTGTGAAATCCTCTTGGGAAGTACCTGTATTGGAGGCTTATAAAATGGAACACCATACCTAAAAATTCAACAGCTGACTGACAAAGATTGATAATGAATAATATCAGTTAATTTTATGTAGCCTGTAGAGCAAATTTCTGCACTGTTAGCAAACACAATATGAGATTATGAAGGAAACGACTGGCACAAATGGTAAAAATCTATACTTCTAAAGAGAATTTCAGTTTTCATAATCATCCTACTTACATGCAAAATTCTTCTCATTTAACACTCATGCTCTGAAATATTGTTACTGGCACCTACAGGATGAAAGGCCAATGAAAAATATTTGTAAAAGAACAAACAATCCATTCAGTCTCATGGCTAATTTCTAATAGTTCCTACAGAGCCACCTGCAGAAAGCATTCATGTGATCTTGGTCAAGTTGTTAAGTGTTAAAAACACCAAAATAATTAGGAAATACTTGCATATACACATAAAATCACAGTAGAGCATTATAAACGAAAACAATTTTATAAACTCCCGGTGTTACCAGCACATCACTTTAACTTTCTTACTTACTCTTCTAATCGTACCTGATTTCTACTTTAATGGCTTCCATTACATTGGCCAATGTTGTATATCAAATTATACTTTATAAACACTAAAATATTGTAATTATCATTTCTTCGGATGAAAAGTAAGATGTGCTCTGCATGCAGGAAAATAAATCAAAATCTATTTCATTTCTTTTCAGACAATTCTATGAAAATTCTTAAAATAAATGAACGAAACAAGACATGGACCAATCAAGTGGAAAAATGAATAACAAAATAATCACTCCCTAGCACCATTTTAATAGATGAAACACTTCACGCAATGAGACTGACAGCAATACAGAATCCTCTTTTAAACGATGTCCTGCATGATTTTTACTATTAGGAAATAAAGACTGCACTTGCAATTTTTAATCCTAGCTCAATCATAATCAGCAATTAACAAACCAATCAACTAGTAAAACAGTCATATATTCTGCAAGATTAAATGAGGAAAAGTTTGAGGTGAAAGCATGAGCTAATATCAATCAATCGAGCAACTGAATCAATCTTCAACATTTTTACAGCTCTGAACATATTACTCATTTCAAAATAAGTTAACAATGGGACTGTACGTGGTAATGATTTTCTTCTAACTACAATGCATTAAGATGGTCAAAGTAAATACAATCACTAAAACCTCGTTCATTCAACTCTGTGAAAATAAAACAATCATCTCTAATCCCACTTGAAAACTGGAAATGCAAATTCTGAGGCACTAAAATTGAAATGGCTAACACAGTTCAGCAATGGACTACTTTACTCTTATTGTAATCTGAGAAGTAGCAACTGCACACAATTATTCATTATAAAAATATACAGGTATATGCACTGATCTATGATTTCCTTTTTACAAAACACAAAAAAATTTACAAGCTACAAAATCTAATAAAGTGGGAAAATACTTCATGACCTCTTTCTAATTAAGGCAGGACACAATGCATTGCCTACTACAATAATACATGGAATGTAAATACTAAACCATTACAGTAATATAAAATGGGTTAGCCATAACTCTGTAACCTTGGTCTCTTTACAATGCATGCTACGCTTTACAAGTTCCAACCTGTAATGAAAATATTCAGAAAACCCAACACTGAAATTTCAGTGATTCATGATCCATACATCATTTCCCTGGCCAAAATTTCTAAATAAAAACATTTCCTGCTATCACTTACATTTTTAGCTCTTAGTACATAATACTCAAAGAGAGAATAAAAGTTGTACAAGGCCTAAAAACAAAAGGGAGAATGAAAAATACTAGAAATTAAGAGAATCTTTAACGATACTTATAAGTGAGTGCATGACAAACACAAAAATGTAAGCTGTCAAGCATTTGAGTGACAGATGAAAGCAACTTTATGGGCTCAATGAAATTCTATGTAGCCACAGATAGTAAAATTACTAGATCTGAATTCCATTTAAAAGCTTAAGCTTTAAGCTGGGTGCAATAAGCATAAGGGACCAAAGAGAGAAGTGATATACTGCATTTATGTCTCTTTCCATTTTTCTTTCAATTCTTATCTATATATGGGAGGGAATCAGGACGTATTTTTGGATTAACTGTTGTAAAATTTCAAGAAAAACTTCAATGAATCCGCGAGAACACCCTTCTTCTGATTCAACACCATTGCATTTTGGAATTATTCAACAATACGCAAGAATTCACAAAACCTATTCTAAAGAAGAATTAAGAATAAAACCTCGATTACCATTATCACCGGAATTTTAATTTTCCATTTTATGTAATTCAGGAAAAAAAGATAAAAGTTACCTACAGCAAACAGTTTCACAACCAACATGAAGTAAACTAGGAAACCTATTGCTATGGGAAAGGGATCGCGACACTCTCAAAGCATTACGTGAGACAACAAAATACTACAGCAGACTTACGTATCATGAGCAATACTGATCAGAGAACTATTCAGGATAAACTGTACTGGAAAGGTATTCAGTTTGGCCCACAAAATAGTAAATGAGCAGATGCATGACTGTTTATTACCAATAAATGAGGGAATTATATGAAGTCATCAAGTTGTACTACTGAAGAGTATAGAAGCAAAATGAACCAATATAAAAGATCTTGCAATATCAGAAACTAACTGCTAAATACCACAAACAAAGGAAAATGTTTCAAAATTCTACTCAACACACTTGCTAAAAGCAAAACCATAATAAAACTGCCTCAAGCTAATTGTGTTTCAAATTCACTCTAAATCTCACCAATGGCGAGATGAAATGATCCACAATGATTTCTAAGTAGTAGCAAGAGAACTCTAGACAATTGAACCATCTAGATAACTGCTAAATAAACCACACAATTAGGTTAAAATTTTTATAAAACACTTAACTCATACAATATTAAATACCAAATTCATTTCACTGGAATTTCACATTTGTTCTACTAAAACTTTTAAAAGATCAAATCATACATTGAAAATCTTCCTGAGAATCATACCTTTAATCATTAATAAAAGTCCACTATGGAGGGTTCAATATGGATACAATTCAAATTCTGTATGTCTTAGTGCACCATGAGAACCCATTTGCTGTTAACATGGTCTTCTAATAAAAATGATCCAGAATGATAGCAAAAGATAAGACATATTTGAGGATCAATTTAGCAACAGTTTGTGAAGGTTTCAGTACCTAATGGAGTTAATATACTTCCATTCTAATAAACTGGTTACATACTAATTTTGCTCAATGCCTTTTGAGAGCTACGTCTATTCATAAAAATCAATGATGAAATTCATCTTTTTTTTCATTTCAAAAACTTTTTTCATGTCACAAGGAATTAAAAATTTTTGTAGACTCTAAATACATAAATATGCATACAGCAGACTTTCTACATAGGCCCCTGCAGTCCAGAAGATAATGAATACTTATTGCTTAAAGCTTATTAAGAAGCAAAATGGGTATAGAGCCCAAAACTCATGAAACCACATACATAAGGAGTGAAATATGAATCTGACACATTGCCCTCAGACGGGAATGTGAAATATATAAGGAAGGAAGGCCTCACTATTGTCAGTAGCTAAGAACCTGGGCTGGAACCAGGGACAGAACTGGAATGTGTGGCAGAACACCACTGGGGGGTATCACACTGTTGCCACAATGAAGGTTTGTTTCTAATTTCTGAAGAATATTGTTTAACTGGTATATCATCCATAGGAATAAGTCTCAACGCAAATGTGACTATTCAACATCACACTGAGCAAGACCGTTCTCATACTACAAGAATTATGCACAACTAATTACAGCAAAACAAGATTTTGCATGTGGACCTCCAATAAAGTGATCACACAGAGGTCACAGATAAATCTTGTCTGGTGACAGCTCGCAGATATTACGAGACACGAGCCATATGCACCCATGTCAAAACACATGGCTCCTTGCCACAGCACCAATTTACCAACATTAACACTCATTTTCATTAATATCTTCATAGAGTGCATCTTTTCGTACTCTCCTTCAATCGGGCAATAGAGATTTATCTTATCACCTATGATAACACCCACAGTGTAAATATATAACTAGTATTTTCTACAATTCCCAAATACCTCTAAAAGGCAACTACTGCTAAAAATATGTTAGAAGCAACCATCTCTCCAGTCATCCTGCATTGCCGCTTGAAACCTTGGCTGTACTATACCCGACCTGAAATGGATAAAGCAAGCAAGTGAATTGGGCACATAATTACTTACCGAACCTAGTTCCAAAATCAGTAACATTTTTCACCTGGACTTCACTGCAGTTCCAAAAACAGCCACACATGTTACGACAAACCTCAGCAAAATTACATATGTAACTACAATACTGCAAAGTAAAATTACTCACTGCCAATAAAACTAAAGTTTATATATTTATAATACTTCAAATTAACATACTGTACTCATATAATTATCCACTATCTTTAACTTTAACATAGGCTACAGGCACTTTATTAAACCTAAGTCCCAAGAAAAATCCAATTCTACAAGATATTGTAACTTACTCATATTTTCCTCATGCACAGGTAAAAAAATGTGTTTTATACATAAGCTAATATTCAAGTATGCACTAAATATAAAATTCAGTTCATTCACCTACAATGTGATTAATGGAAGGGTTAGGAAAAAGTCTGGGAAAACTGTTAAATTATCGTAAGGTCTATTGTATATACCTAGAAGAAAAATGGGGAGGATCATATTCCTTATAAAATATTCTATAACTAATACACAATAAAAGGAAGCAACTTTACTGTCATCAGCACAGAGAACCATTTGCTATTAATCAGATAAAAAAAAAAAAGCTGAATGGTACTGCCTCTTAGCTACAAATCTCTATTAGGCGACTGGTTCATTCCACATAAAACTTACACATTAACATTCAAATACAGTGCACTGAATTACAGTAACTTACTACTGTATACTGTACCATATACATTAAACTACTGTACTGTGCACTGTATTCAACATACTGAGGGGAATACCATACTGTAACAAGAAGAGGTCTAAACAAAAAAGTAATTTGAAAGTAGGTAATCATTCAGAGCCTTCACCAACAATCTTAAAATTATT
Organism: Macrobrachium rosenbergii; assembly: GCF_040412425.1. NCBI lineage: Eukaryota > Metazoa > Arthropoda > Malacostraca > Decapoda > Palaemonidae > Macrobrachium > Macrobrachium rosenbergii. The sequence continues at coordinate 115,499,127 of NC_089752.1, forward strand.
TAGTAAAGAAAGCCACTAAGATGAACAAAATATGCCAGATATAAAGCATCCACCCATTTTCCCTAATTCAGTTTAGCAAGTAGTGCTTACAGTGCCTTGTGTGGTCTACTGCAGAGAGTATTGAACATTGATTGACACATCACTTTGCCTTCTACCTTTTTCTTATCATCCCTTACTTTTGGTCTTTATCAATTAACTGACTTCACTGTCTAACTTCTTCAGCTTTACCATGCTTCCAAGTTTACGAGCAATGTCCAGACATGCAATTCAGTTGTCTTGTTAAACTTGTTTAGAATGAAAATAAAGAATTCCTTAGCTAAAAAATGCTAATGAGTTTGTGACTGGGGACTTGGTCTCACCGCAGCATGGACAAAAGAAAGCCCCCATTAACTGGTGGGTTGTGAGCTCCAGCTTAAACTGTCAAGATTTAAAAATGTCACCGGCGGAATTCATCAGTACTGAATGTGTTACTCAATGTTATATCCATCATGTTCTCTGGAAAAAAGATTCCTTACTCCATCAAAAACTAGTTAGAATAAGGGAAAAGTTGTGATTTTTGTGATCATACATGCATTCTACAAGAAAAAGGGACTATTTTGTACTTTTTTATGGGTACCTAGGGCTTTGGTGCCAAAGTAAAAAAATAAAAAATAAAAAAGGCTTCACATAAATTGTCACCATAACCATAATTTCAGGTTTTCCATAATGTGTCTCAATAAAGTCTCCATGTGAAACATACTGTAAGGCAATAGAACAGAACACTGTACAAGACAAGTACAACAAGATTTGACCAGAACCCACATAAAACAAAGGATTGCATTTTTTTAGTACATTTTATATGCATTAAAGTCTTTAGCAATAAAACTTGAACCAAGCAATTTTGGCAAGGCAATGAACCTCAAAGTGCACACGACCAAGAACATCTTTATTTTAGCAATGTTTTGACTTCTTCCTCTAGCCAATCTCAAAATATCCAATTACCAACTACTATGATCAAATAAACCTAATATTAGAACGTAAAAGAGATTTAAAAACTGGGAACCAAACAAATCTTAACAAAATATAAAATTTCAAAATGAAAACCAAGAACAGAAAAAATGTATACTTCTTCAATGAACTAGAGAAGCACTGTCTCAATTTAAAATAAAGTTTTTCAAGTTTAATGAAAATGAACTCTGTTATAATTAGTTCTTTAAGAGAGTATACTTTGGTAATAGGGATTTTAAAATCCTTAAAGTGAGAGAGAGCTCTCAAAAAAATGTATTAAGGTAGCTGAATGTAGGGTTCTTACCAGCTGCCGTTTAGTACTAGAACCAAAAGCTCTATGTTTGCCTACTTGTAATGTCACAGTATTTTAAAATACATCCCATGATTGAAGAATATACTGAAAGTGATAATTTAAAAAACCACATTTTACCAACACCCAAGCTAAAACAGGCTGGAAAAGCAGGATGCTAAAAGCCCAAGAGCCCAGATCAGGAAAGCATTTCTCCCAGGTTCAAATTTCTGAACTTCCGACAATTCAACGAGATTAGGAAGACCATTAATAGTTTCGATACAGCTGGAACAAAACTAAGAAAACTGTGCAGAACTGACCCTCACAAAACAAAAAGCAAGACTGTTAGAATTAACTACATATCTAGTGCTACTTGGTCAAAGGATGATTAGAATTACAGTACAACGAAAGAATGAACAATGAGTTTGAGATACATCTGAGACAAGAAATATAACAGAACCAAAGTTTCTGTTCAATGAAACATGAGTCAGCTGATGGTACCAAACAAAACAACAATATTCTAAACATGGCAGAATAAAAGAATAAAAACACTATTGTGAACCAAAGAAATCAGTCAAAAAAAGGGGGACCTCCAATCTTCTTTTACTATTGACATAATCTCCATTTCTAGACGGTAACTCGTGGATTGTGGATACCCTTTCTCTTTTAACAGCAGAGTTTTGAATTACAGCTTCTTTTGGGAACCATAAGTTATCATATATGAAGACCGGTGAGTAAAACAAATCAAATTTAAATCACCAATTCCAGTTAACTCACTCACTCGCTCTCTTTTCTTGGAGGAATAATAGTTTTAAGTCATGTAATTCATAATTTTGGATTGTGTTTTTCCACAATCTACATTTTCATTAATTCTAAGGCTAGTTGGTCTTCTTTTAATAATTCAAGTTCTTTGAGGGCCTTTTTTATATTTACCTACTGCCAAAGTTTGTCACAACTGCATGGTTGTAAAGAAATCCTTTAATGAAAAGGGATGACCCAAAGCTACTGACCCAAAACTATAATTGTTCTCCTCCTCACCATCCCTTTACGATACATGTAGATTTGGCACCATGTGAGGAAAGATGTGTCACACTGTCTTAATATTTTATATGACGTTTTTAGCAATATCTTAATTACATTATTGCCCTCAATTATAATTACATTTTTCTCAAAGAATTCTTTTAAAGAATCACTACGAAGTATTTAAATGCTAATTCACATAATGAGGGAAGCACGTTTGACACTGCTGCTTCACCCTCCCTACACCCTCTTCTGACCAAGTACACTCAATATAGTTTTGTATTTTAAGTTTTCATTTCTCAATCTAAAACACATTGCACATACTAACTGAAACATACAAAAATTCTGCATGCATTGCCATCTCATAAATTGCTGGGTTATATTTTGGAGCACTAAGGCTGGAGCACTAAGGCTATCTTAAAATTTTCTTATGAAAAAATACACATGTTAAAGTCAGTCACCAAATGAAAGGGTAAAAGCGTTATGCAAGAAGATCATGACTGCATACCATTTTTTAAATGTTTTCAGTTTAAGTACTAAAATATCTTATCTTTTTCATTATCTTCAAAAATCATGAGTGTGTTGATCCAGTACCTTCTCTATACTGTTGGTTTCTGTGGGATTGAATTAAAAAAAAGCAGTTCATTATAATCTGAGATTTGTAAAAGGACATACGGATGTTTGTAAATTTTCATCAGAGTTGGGACTGCCTATTGCAAATCCATAGTTTTGTAAAATGCAACACCTATTTTGGTTTTTAAAAATTTAAAATTCTTACTATCAAAGGATACCCAACAGAAAACTTTGGAAAACAGAGAAAATTTTCAGTAGACTTCAAAAGCCTACCTTGAGACAGTGCTTCCAATCAACTGAACATACTTTGAAAGTTTTACTTTTTTATTTTCCAATTATTATATTCAAAATATTGCATATACTATTGTTGTTTTTCTACAAGCAATTTAGCTACTTCAGTTTGAGAATGATTTGAGAAAAAATCAAAACATCATTTTAATAAAAATGTTATGGCTTCTATATGCTCCTAAACTGAACTCAACGCCAATGTTTCCTATGGGATTCTAATAAAAATTGGTTAAGTGATAAATAAGTTTTGGTTCATTCCTTACCTCTCATAGATACTGATTCATTAACTGTGGCATGCTACGAGTTACTCAAAGTGAAAAACATATGACAGATGACCAATAGGAATTAAGGACTGACAATGTTACTTAGGGAATATTAGTAAACCATCTTCTTTCAGGGTATTCTACAACTATATTCACACAATAATTTCTACATCTATCAGCTCATGCCTGGCTAAATGGAGTTCCAGCAATACAAAAGCCTCAATTACACTAACCTTGTTCTAGGAGCTTGTAAACGGGATCCAGGTCGAGGTATACCAGTTGCCTTAGGTCTAGGAATTTCTGTGGGCTGTGGAAGTCCGGAGGCACCACCCAATGGTATACGTACAGGAGAGGGTGCACTTAATCTACTACGCATCTGCAACACAATTTTTGAGATGCTACTGCATATATTCTAAACTATAAAAGGAACATGATTCTGCGACTATTTCAAGCACTTATTTTACTAAATTTCAGCAATATTTATCAGCTATTTTGTTGTCTTGGGAAGATTAATGTGCAACTACAGTACAGTATATCAAGCACTTTTTACTGACATTCAGCCATTTTTCATCATAGAATTTACTGTTTTACGAAAACCACTCTATTCAACTGTCTCATCCAATGATCTACAATGGGTTGTATTTCTAGGCAATTCTTCAAGATAACAGTTCAAGAATCTTATGATCCCCAAAACCAAACAATGTCTACAATGGGAATTTTACATTTTCAGAGGCAGAAATTATCATCATCACGTCCAATGCCCAGTGATGCAAAAGGCCTCTGTGAAATTCTGCCACTCAGGTCTTTCCTGTGTTTTCTCTTGAACAAATCTCCAGCCTCCCTCTTTTTAACAGTTCTCATCCAAGTATGTCAGTGTCTTCCAACTCTTCTGGTGCCCAGAGGAGCCCAACTGACATTATCACAAGCTGTTTTCCCTGACGTAGTGTGAAGGATGTGACCATGCCACTGCCACCTCCCCTTCATTATCATTTTATCCACATTCAGGGCCTCCTTAATACCCCTTGTGTTATCAATTCTCATTCTGTCCTCCCATCTGACTCTTTTCTTCAAGCATTATTCTCAAACTGGCAAAACTGTTTTGATACAGTTTCATTGTCATACCATGATTCATGTCTGTGTAAGATTACAGAGTGTACTAGGCTATTGTATAACCTTATACTGCAATTATTAAGGCATTTCCTTCGTAGTATTTTTGTGAGATACAAAGTTCCCCAGTTATCCTAAATATTAGGGGTCTTTTCAAGTATAAAAGAAAATGCATTCAAGCAGACCTACTTTCAACGAATATTACTCCACTAGTAGTGACATTACAGGCGTTAAAAATTAAAAATTGTTGTGATGCTCTTGTTTTTCAAACGGGAACATGAAAATTACTTTCTCATGATGGTGAAGATTGTCAAACAAATTCAAAACTGAGATACTGATTTTATATCAATTTGGTACAATAATTCCAAGAATGAATTATTTTAATTATGAACCAACTAACCTAGCCTATAACCTTTACCTGGTGCTTGTAAATAGACAGGGTAATCAAAAGTTATGAAATGTATAGGGATACACTGTATGGGTATCCATTTAGTTTTGTCTTAATTGAGTTCTGAAGCACTTGTGAGTAAATCCTTTACGGCAATGTTATTGTAGGAATTGTGAATTAATATTTTAATGAACTACTACTATTTAATGGATATTTTAATGTGCTACTATTTAATGGATAGACTCACTGATCATGTCACCTTACATAATACTATTGACATGCACTTCCTTTTTTTAATTTAAAGTGTCTGTTGCCTATACAGTGATATACGTAGCTACCACTACGTAGTTTTTAATAAACATTTGTTCCTTTTATCACTACAGGGCTGCTATTAACCAGCACCCACACACATTACCTGCATCGCAGCAAGTTGCTCAATCTGCTTTTTTTCTGGGAATGGCTTACAGTTACCTGCCATGAGCCAGCCCTTGAAGGAATAAAGGAGAATTTCACTAGTTGCCACACGTGAAATATGCAACATGCTCCTGGTATCAAGTTTAAGTAATGAAAAAGCTCATTTTAAGCTGTCTCTACAAGTTATAGGTTTCAGTAGGAGTACGGAAGGAAAGGATTACTGTACATCACTCCGGCATAACTTCGGCAGTGTATGTTTCCATCTTTCTCTGAGCAGGATCCATGTTTGGGCCAATACTTCAAAAGCAGTGGATTCTAGGAAATCCTACTTCAACTCCTCTGATGGAAATGAGTTTTTCCTTGGGAGAGAGGTCACTCATGCCTGACATGAAGTGGATATAGCCACTGAAATTTCCCTTCTGAATCCACAAGACCTAGGGAACACTCTTCTGCTTTACAAAAGAGAGAGATACCTCAGATGGGAATCTTGCCTCTCCCATGAAGCAATCAGATACTGAAGGGGACCCTGATAGGGTCCACCCAACCCCATCAAAAGTGTCTGTACCTTCTAGGGAGTATAGTGATTTATCTGGGACTTCTGTCCTGCCAGGCAATGACAATACAACTGCCTTGGCTCAGTCAATTCATGCAGGCTTTACTGGTTGGGAAAGTCCACTTGCTGTACTTTCAGAATTCTGGGAAGAAATCATGAAGAGTATCAAGGATGACCCTGCTACTGAGCATCAACATATTAGTGATGCTATCCATAGTTCCCAAGAGGAATTTAGGTCTGTCCTGTATATGGAATTAGGTGTGATGCGTAAAAATTTCTCATCCTTTAAACTAGGGGATAGAGAAGCTGCAAAGTCTGCCCAGGCAGAGACTGGTTTTCTCACCAAAAAACTTCGGTCATGGGAACAGGGTAATAAAAAAGCCATGACCAAAAAGAAGTTGAATCAGTCGTCTAGATCCCTGCTGAAATCAGAATGGGTAATATGAGACAGCCAACTCGCTCCAATTGGTAACAATCATTCGACCAGGTCAGACTATAAAACCTCAAATCAGAATGTAGTACGTGCACCAACATCCACTTCTAAGAAGAATGCTGATAACCCTTGGTGAGATGCATCAATGTACATCCTTTCACTAGATGGCAAATACCTCATTAATGAAGGAAAACTATGATTGAGGCTTAGCATGTAGAATTTCTGGATGGAGCAGCCTTTTCCAATACTGAATGGTGCTGTCCCTTTTTCAATAGGAAATCAGAAACCGCTAAGACGGCGGTTATCCTGCCTATTGACATAGCAATGAAAGCCATGAAAGTGTAACTCCTTTGAGGGCTTGCCGCAGCTACCGGAAATCGGTTTTTCCTACATCAAAACCTACTGTTTTTATGGCTAGAGCTCCCTTGTCTCTTCTCGTCTGTTTCACCAAAGTGCCAGCAGCTCAGCATGCCCCATGCTTAAGTAAATTCTCCAAACTATGATTATGTTACAGCAATAAGTTTCCGATGAAACACGTGAGACTTTCAAAACAAAAGTGATTATCTTCTAAATACAAACCCATAATCCTCAGAGTACAAAATGAATGATTCAGTCAACAACCTAAGGGACTGTAAGCAAACGCAGTTACTTTCTTGAGAAACCCAATTTTTTTCTGTAAGTTGACATGGGTTTCTTTGAAAAAAAAAAAAAAAAAAAAAAAAAAAATTAAATATTTTAACATTATACATTTTATTACTCAATACAATGGAAACATAATTCTTATAATCTTTTAAAAACAACATCCGCCACTGGAGGAATAGATGTATGACCTGAATTGCATGAATTGTATAAATTTACATTTAGCCTGAGCCGCCAGAAATTATGGATTAAAAATGTCTGTTTTATTATAAGAAATGCACTTCACTTGTGATCTATCTTTAGCAAAAAATATAACATGTGCCCAACAAGATAAGAATTTTAATAGTACATGAGAAACTTGACAAACACTGCAGTGGAGGGCAGGGGGGAATGGCACTCTGCAGTTCTTAAGAAAGGGAAAACTGAAAAAGATCACTTTAAATATGGCAATGCTTTTGCCAATTACAAAACAACAAAAAATACTTTTTCCTATGTCTACTTACAGATATAAAATATGTGAATCTCATTCTATTGCTTATATCTACAGACTTTACCCCATAAAATGAACTAAGAATGAAAAATGCAAAGTAGGGCAACACTGTACTTAGGTATTGCTTGCTAAGCGTGCCGAGCAAAGAATGGTACAAGGGCTTTAAATCCAGCTCTCCTGATAGCAACAAGAACATACCTGAGTGCCTCACATGCCTTTTCCTTTAGTGGAAATACACCATTTGGCTAATTCTGCTTTTCATGAATTAAGCGTCAGTTGCATCTGTGATTTGTCTCATGTGCAGACATACTGTACTTCTATTTTTACTAAAGCACTAACATAATTCTTGATCAAAATTCTCTAGGCATTGTAAGCTCTACTTTTCACCAAGGTCTGTCAATGTCACCATTGCAGCCATACAGCACAACAATTTTCCTTGTACAATGCCAAATGAAAGTCAAACAAAAGGTGCGTTGTAGAACCAATTTACACACTTGATTATACATTCATGTACATCCAGAAAAAAAACAAACTAACTAACCTGTGGAGCTTGAAGTCTTGAAGTTCTAGGAACTTGTCGAACATCAGATTGAGATGCCAAGGGGGAATCATGAGATCTGGCAGGGGAAGCTCCCCGACTACTACTAGGGGTGGTATGTTCTAATAAACGTGGATCGCTACCACCAAAACCTCTATTTAATCCACCTGGAAGCCGTGAACCACTCCTACCTGTATAAACATGTAATCTTGAAATCACCAAAGTACTTTACATACTCCAAAAACTAAGTGATTACATGAATGCTTTTTTTTAGTACAATCAGGTTTGAAAGTTGTATTTAATAAAGAACAAGATACATTACAATCATAGCACACTGGCTAAGAAAACACTTTAAATACATTACAATCATAGCACACTGGCTAAGAAACACTAAATAATCTCTTGAGTAGTAACTATCATGTGTAATGAACTGAGAAAGATTCTGTCTCATATATAAAATCTATTTTATCCAATAAATGCATTTCTTTGGAAATTTAATGGTCATGTGACTAAAATGATGAAGACTGACAAAAATTAAATCAGATATTTATATACATGAGTTGATATTTGTGAATGGCTGAAAAAGGACAATAAAATATAATTTTACTTGCAATGTAGACTTGTGTTCTCTGCACCTAGCAACTGAGTCATGTGGGGCATTCCTCACATATCCATAGATCAAATAAAATGCACCAATTTAACGATCAGACAAATAGGCATACTTCAAAGCACTCGCTGAAATGAAGAGTACCAAAACCCAATGATGGATTTAATGTTTTAACTTGTTAATAAGGTAGTAGGTCAGTCAAGGTATCATCCATCAGTTACGACATTACCACAGGTTTACAAGCCCTTTTCCGAAACCCTTGAGCCAGCTGTGGTAGCTTTTGGATTTTGTAACTGGGCCCTAGGGCAAGTTTCACTTTTGGTAGATTATACTAGGCTAGGCTTACTGTGCCTGTCTCACTTTTAGTAGATTCCACTGATATTACTTCTTGGTTAGCGTTGACTAATCAATAGGCCTACAAGCAAATGTTCGGAAGGCTAAATATGAATTGTCATACATTCTGCCAAGCTTACCAAACTTAAGGCTTGTCTCCTAATTCACTACTATTTCTTATAAATAACAACCACATACAAAACAGTGGCATACACAACAGAAAGTGCTGACATAAAAACCAAACTGAGAAACGGATACTGGCCAGTGTTAGTTACTGTAGCCATCGTACATTTACTGAGAATTGCATTACAGTTACTGACTTGTTAAAAACTTTCTAATTCCCAATGGTGAGTTCCATAAGTGAAAATAAAGTCAATTTTCATTCAACTTTCATACAATGAAGTCTTAAGAAAGCATATCACAAATTTTAAGCTGCAAGTTATAGCTGCGGCTAAAAATAAACCAATACATTGTACAGGCAGCAAAATGATTTGGGATAGTGAAAGCAATGTCTGAAACTGACAAAAGAAAACCGGAAATAACTTCAGAAGTCCAATCCCAGACCACAACAAAGGGAAGCTGACAAGGGCAAGTTCAAGTAGGTGCACTTCTAATGCTAATGAGTCCACAATGGAGGACTCCTCTGAAGATGGGCAATTCCTTAAGTAATGGGTGTGAAGTGGAAGAACCTAAAGGAGGATCGTCACCAAGCACCGAGAGACACAGGAGCAGGCGTTCCAGGAAAAGCAATGAGCCAGATCACTGATTTACCCTTTCACTGCGCAGAACTTGTCTCTTTATTCAGTAAAAGGTTCTGTCCATGATGTGCAACTTGCCTCAAAGTCATAATTCTTTTGGTTCTAATTAGGCAACTCATAATAGATATATTGCATTTCCTCCATAAAGTGCATGATACACAAGATAGGGAAACCTAGATAATATTACATATCTCCAGGAAATCAACAAGAACCCATGAGATTACAACAACTGGCAACCACCAAGAAACTCATGGTAAGTGGGACCAGCAGTAGGTAATACCAAGGAATGAAACATCATCAGGAACACAAAAATATTACTAGGACTAGCAAACAAATTCAAAATGAACGTAGTCTCCATGCTAAAATCTTGGTTAGTTAGTTAGTTATAAATGATTTGTTTAACCAGACCTCTGAACTCTTCTAGGGTTCTTCTCGGGCTGGAATTAAAATCTTGGTAAAGAGAAAACATATGCCAAAACTTGTTCTTCTTACCAATGGTTAAAACCGAATGGGAGGGTGGAAGGCGTGTGGCCTTAACCATGCTAAGGGAAATCTCATTCCCTCTGGGTTAGCAAGATAATTTTACTTAGCATGTTTGTCCACTGTATAAACAAAGTACCACTTACAGTATTTATGTATAAAAGATTCAAACTCTGCATACAACTTACTTAGCCTTGCGACTGTATATATACATCTTCATTCTATCAAGGAATTTTTTTTTTCAAAACTACTGATGTCATACACAAGGAAAAATAACAGCTGTTAATGAAAAAAGGTTCCTGGTGAACATATCACTTTTACCGGCAATGAAAGCAAACAAAACAACATACTGTATGAAATAAATACTGGAATCTCACCATTACAAACTTGGAGGTTGTGCTGTGAGTTATAGGGACTATCTGGAGGCGTAGAGAGATCAGAGCCCTCCCTTGAAGGAGTGTTCTGCGCAGTATAGCGTCGAGGGGGCTGGAGACTGCGAGCAGGTCGACGAGGGCTACCACCAGGATGAGGAGCTGCTAAGAGATCTTCTTGAGAGCTAGTTACTGAGCCACCCGAGCCCGCTGAGGCGTATGGTATACCAGTGTTAGTTGAACGCATACCTGTATAAGGTAGAGAGTAATTGTAAATTACAATAATATCATGTCTAAAGATATAAACATTACTCAAATGTTACCAAATACCCTGATAATTAGGTGATTAAGCTTAAAGCTTGTAAACTACTATACAAACGTCAAAATAAATTTATTATTTTATTAAGAATCATTGTAGACTAATATATGGTTTTGAAAATAAATAATTTTCTATTTAAGATCAAATTTTACTTTAATAATTTACTTTAATAATTTTACTCAGGTCCTACGTCCTTGGATGGGCTCCAAGTTGTCAAAGGCTGAATCAGAGTTTTGTAAATTTGTCAAGAAAGAAATTCCAATTGAATACACATACCTACATCTATACGTCTAAACAAACTTCTTTCTTTCCTCAAAATCTATTTAGCTGAATGGGTATTGAAATTGAATTCCAGTTCTTTCTAGCTGGGAACTATTAGCAGATGCCACTGTCACTTTATTTAAAGCTTCAGATAGCCATAACTTGAATTAGTTACATTTTTCAGATGACTGCTTATCTTTGCCAGCAGTTGCATCTTTCAATAACTGATTATAAATAAAAAATAATCAATAAACATAAAATTTATTAGTACTATATGATGAACAGTTGTCCAACACTGCAACGGTAAATCTATCATTTCATAAATTTTACCCTGCTAACTGGCTACTGTAAAAACCAATTAACCGTTAAGTTACATATGGTTCTCAACTCCATGAGTCACTAAATTTATTACAAAATTAATAAGGGAATTGCTCATTGAAACTACCTGATAACGGCTAACTTCAAAATTTACAGTCACGTTTTATAATCACTGCTATCTGTTATTTACAGAGTTCCTACCCATAGATCATAGAAACGGTTCTTATTCAAAAAGCCTTGATCAGACAAGAAGCACTTCCACCTGTTAACCAAGCTAGTGTAAAATAACTGGTGAACTAGAAAAAGAGACCAAAGGTCTATGCTCTCATTTGCAAAACAGACCAAATCCTATTACCATAAAGTGATCCAACCAGACCAGTATGCCAAATGAGAGTTGAACATTTGAAGGAAAGAGGTGGGCAGATGCATAAAAGAGCAGATGATGAGTAAAAGGCAAAAACGTAGCTGGTGATGATGAGACACCGCAAAAACCTTCAGTACTCTCAATGATGTGCAATGCAAGGCACACTGGACGAACATCAAAAAAATGCTAGTGTTTATAATATGAAAATTCAACTGCTGATCTAGATAACAGCGAGTGCCTCACATTACTATGTAAACTGCAGATCTTGCAGTCTTCTACCATATTACTTAGAACCAAATCCTAAAAAGAATACAGAATGTAAATGCCCCACTTTCTAAACCAGTTACTAAACCTTCCTGAATCTGATGAGGATAGCACCAACTTCAATTAACATAATAGGAAAACTAACAGCTACAAAAAGTTAGCAGTCTACATAGTGGACTATCTTATTTTCTAGGAAAAACATTCATATCACTAGTAAACAATATGAATAACAAAAGATCTCAGAATACTCTCTAGCAGAATGCCACAACACAGGCTCTAACAACTAAGTTATAAAGTTTATAGATGTGAGCCCTTGGTTAAGTCAAGGACAGCACTAAAATCAATTGGTACAAGTTTGACCATCTATCTATTAATAAGGTTGTCTAGGATGTAACTATTATGATCTAAAGTGGCATCACAAGTACATCTTATGGCTTTAGAAAGCACCTTGATCCACGGTTACAGTGCTCTAGAAGGGTTTAAACATCTTTTTAAAGTATAACAAGAAGAACAATCTGGATCTTCATCTCAACTGTCAGTAGTTATCTAAATCTTTTTCTGGGCTCTTTGAACACATTTCTGAGTACTTAATTCACTTTCTATATGGGTGGGAGTTACCATTAATTTCACCCTAATTTGTGGCTGAACATTCCCATTCAATTAAATCCCAATTGGCAAAATACTTCAAAAGTGTAGTTTATTAAATAGTGGTACAGGGTATATACCATTTAACTGAGATGTCATTTCAATCAAACATTGGTCAGAGGTGCCAATACACTCGCAGACTGTGGCCTCATGACAAACAACAGTTACAAATAGTTCCAGACAGACCCAGACAAGTATGCATGGTTAGAAAAAGCTTGCCATGGGTCCAAAAACAAATAAAAAAGTTAAAAATAACTGGCCAAAGCTTACAAAAAAATTTACAGGGCTTACAATCACTAAAGCACAGGTCACTAGTAAAAATGAAAATGAAGAGTGCATGGATAAAACATGACAAAAATTCACAAATTCAAGGAAAATCACACAAAACTGCAGAGCAAATAAAACAATTACTGCAATAAGCAGCACTTTCATCACAAGGCCACCAAACACAGCTACGCAGCTTAACAAGTAGAAAAGAATATACACTGACCTGAGAAATGTAAAACAGCAAATAGAAACAGTTTACAAAAACATAAGCAAAAAAGGATAGAAAACTACTACACACACACACACACACACACTAATAAAAAGGACACAAAATCTAAAAAAAGGCATCACATGCCAGCTCCCAACATTACACAATAATTTCAAACTTAGCAAATTTTATATTAATGGCAAGAACATGCACCTAGAAAAAACGAAAATGAGCACAGATAAAATAATGAACATATATAATACAGGCACTGCCAAAAAAACTACAAAACGGCATTCCTAGGAAGAAAAACCTGACTTTCGCTATATACCAAAGCGAGTTGAATGTCTCTGTATTCCAGACTGATACTGAAGTAGTGATGAGTAGCAATGTAAATTAAAGGCATCTTTCCAGCATCACCTAGCAAACTATGATTAGGGGAGATAAAAAAAAAAGCTCCAATTGCAAAAAGAATACCAGCCCAATGAGACAGATTTTATATTCTGAGAAAGTTAAGTATAACCTACAAATATGCTGCATATCAATACGAAACCTTTTTGGGAAATCACAGCTCTACTGAATTTCAAGTACATAAGTTTCCCAGTTAAAATGCTTGAGATATGTAACACGTTTTCAGTTGAATATTCTGGTAAAAACCTGAATCTGGATGCACAATTTTCATAGGCAAAAGACTTGAACTAATGGAAAAATTCTTAAGCCTTGCAACTTACTACTACCTCATTAACTGATAACATCTACTTGGGAAAAAAAATAAAAGATAACAAATTGCCATATGACTAAAGACGCCCTCAGTAATCATAGCTGTATACCAGTGACAAGAGAGTAACATATGGCACTCAAAGGAAAAAATAAAAAAATTTGACACCTATCAAAAATTCTTATCAACCTTACTCTGGAAAAATATGAGCACAATAATCATGTTTCAAAAATAAATTTGAAGCTTTTCACAGCAAACCCATTACTTTTACATAGCCTTTCATGCATCTCAAACGAATTTCCAACATACCATGGGTGTTAGAGAGAGAGAGAGAGAGAGAGAGAGAGAGAGAGAGAGAGAGAGAGAGAGAGAGAGAGAGAGAGAGAGAGAGAGTCCTTCCAGTTACAGCTAGTGGCACATGGACCTTGGTCTACAGGCTCACTGGCAGCAAAGTAGGAAGGGAGAAAAACCACCGTTGTAAAAACAATGGGTTTGTGATGAAAATATTTTAATTATATGACTTTTACCTAGCCTGAAGAACTACTTAGGTGAGAGGATCATAAAGTTGGTGAAATCCCCAAAATACAGCCAAGGTTCGCTGGAACAGAAATGAATTTCTGGAGTAAAATGTATTACATTACTCCAAGATTTTAAGAACTTTCAAGGTGTCACTGATTGGAGAGAAACCTTATTACCAGTCCCAGATCATAGAACTTTTGATAAAACATGCACATGTCCATCAATCAAGGTGTAAGGGCAATATACCAGAAAATGACCCAAACAAGAAGGAAAGGAAGATGAAATAAAAAAATGATGTTGAACATGAACCCCTCATGCATTCCACCTCCCCAAGATTTTTCAAAACATGGCCTTCTGATACCAAAGGATCAATGGGAATACCTTAAATGATCAATGGGATAAGTCATTTGGATACAACTAATTCTCAAAAGGCAGCAAGTAAACTGTCTTTATCATCAATGTTCTTACTGAACAAAAGGGAGGTTGATGATGCCTTTATTAAATAGCCCTCAGCTTCATCTGGGAGGAATGTGTTTTAGATGCAGTTTCATAACCCCGTAAGATTACCATATTTACCCAAAGGTAAATGGTATTTTGTAATACTTTTCTTAAATGAATCAATTAATAAAAGCACATAAGAACCCCGTTTCTAAAATTCTGTCTTCTTTTAAGGTTCTCACTGGACAAAGAAGCTCTTCCTCATTCACTGCTTGTGATGTCAAAGAAAGACTGGAAAAAAGTGGATGTAACACAAAACTGGGAAGATATCTGTATCTTGGAAACACACTTGGGATACTGGATAATCCAATATTCTCCCAATTTTCTGATAGAGTGACATAACTAGAAAATGCAAGGTTTTCACTCACCTGGAAAGAAGAGACAGAACATAGTAAAAATACAGTTTCCAAAGTAAGCTCCTTCAATTAAACTTACTTAAGAGTGCTCATAAGGTGGACCTATCAGATTGCCTTCAATCCCAAAAAAACCTGGATAGGTTAAATAGATGAGTGCCTAAGACTTGTGTGAGGCATCTGTAAACAATATTCTAGCAAAAAGGGATGACAGGAGCTCTGAAAAGTTAGGGATGTGCTGCCACAATCTGAGATCATCCAGGATCTCCTGAGCTTGAGAGATTGGTAGGGTGTTTGAAGAACTAAGGTAGACCAGCTGTCACAACCTAATCCAGAAATGAAAGTGGGGCACTAATTTCTCATGGGAGGCCTGATGTCCAGTTAATTTCTGCTGTAATTTGCCAGGAGAAGCTTTCTTGTGTGGAAACTCCTGTGGCAGGTTCTAAAGTCTCTGGAATGTCTCCAGTAAGAAGAACTAGGGCAGCATGTGGGTTGAGGGCCATCCCCATTACGTTGCATTAATGGTCAGATGCAGGTCTGACTTGTCCCAAATGATAACTAGACACAGAAGACAAAGCCTTAGTAATCCCTGGCATAAGTGAGTTTCAAGAGCCAGAGGAGTGGCATGCCCCAGTTGTATTACCATAAGAGTCAGCCATGGCCAGAGCAGGAGTAAGTCTCAAAAAAAAAAAAAAAAGGTACTGCAAGAGATGGAAGAGCAGCTACAGTTTGGTGTGGCTAGAGCTGATCTTACTATGGAAGACCTGCTGGAGCCAGGGGAAAGCCTATAGGTGAACCAACAAAGTCAGTCAAAAAAGGGGCCCCCTCAATCACTTTACACTGCCGACATATCTCCATTTCCTGAAGGTAATTCGTGGATTATGGATACCCTTTCCTTCAACCATGATCTATTATAATCCTCTACAGTATTCCCTCGCTTTCTTTTCCATATAAATAGCAGAGTTTATAATTCATGTTTCTCATGAAAACAGTAAGTTATTATCAGACAAAAAGATATTGTACGTGAGGAAAAGTTAAATCAAATTTAAATATTAACAAATTCCAGCTAAATCTCTCTTTCCTTTAAGAAATAACAATATTAAATTATGTAATTCATAATTTTGGATTGTTTCTTCATATACTGTTAATATTTTTCTTTATTTACAATGGTCGCTGGTCTCCTTTTATTAATTTTTTTTTGTTTGTCATGATAGTAAAGTATGGTGTCCTTTTATGTAAAGAACGGACCCAAAACTACGCAAGTAGTCCTCACTTTTCAACGGCATTGGTTATCAGCATTTCAGTTTTACGACACTTGGCTAACGAGGTCGTTAACCATATTTTTGGCGACGGTAAGCAGTTTACTGGCATCAGTAAGCGGTTTATCGGCGTGGGTAAACAATTAACTGAGGACTGCCTATACAGTAATTGTTTTTCACCTCACCACCCCCTTGGGGTAATTAAAGATTTGGCATCACTTGAGGGAAGATGTGTCACACTGTCTTAACTAATGTTTTCATATGCTATTTCTAGCAATATTTCAATGACAACATTGCCCTCAATTATGATTTAGAAATGTTTCTCATATAAAGTCTTCTTGTAAAGAATTACAAGAAAGTCTTTACAAGCTGATTTGCATAATGGTGAAAGCACACTTGGTATCATTGCTTCACCCTCCCTACACCTTCTTTTGACCAAGTAAACTCAACATACTATAGAGGCATGAGTAAATCAAAACGTTGCATTAACAAATAAATTCAACAGAACTGACAGATCAAGAAGCATAACTGGAAGCAGAAGTATGTCTCAACACAGGAGAAATGCCGGCACCAGAGGCAAGGCCATTATACATGGTTTCCAACCCTCTAGTTCAGCACAATCACTGACAGGTCAAGACCTATAAGACGAAGAGTTACTAATATACAGAAAGAATGCTTTACCATGAAAGCAACTGTGAAGTTTGCCAGTGTCAGAGTTTCTGAGCAGCTTAACTCTCACTCATTACAAAACATAAACAGCATAAGGTATTAAACACTCAATGACCAATATATATATAGGCTGAGTTTATTAGGAAGACAAAGACACTGACCTACCTAAGAAAAATTACTATCACCGAAATAAAAAAATGGAGGACAAATGATATCAATGGTTATTCAATCATCACTCAAAAGCTAAATTGTATGAAATATAAAAAAAATATAATAATATTATTTAACTCAATAGCATGCTTGCACAGGACAACGATAAGCAGAAGAGCAATAAGAAGTAAATTGCGGCTTTATCAAAATTGTGAGTACTTCCCTTTACTAAGTAACTGCCACTGTTAACCAACCATTTAACTCTGAAGGGCCTATTTCCTCAGCATTCAGCCAATGGCAATTGTAAAATATGAGAAGTCTTAAGTGCAAGAGTAACAAACCAAATTAAAACCAAATTTTTAAAAAATCCTGAACACTTTTCTGAATTTTAATACAAACAGGACACCACAAGGAGAGTACTGACCGTGTAAGGTACAATGGGTTCATGAAATAAAAAAAAAAAAAAAAGACATCTGAGAAGAGTACTAACGATCTCAGCTACGGTGAGTCCATTAACAAAAACATGACATCTAAAGAGAATACTTGTATACGGATTCATTAATATAAAAAAAAAGATAACTGAGGAGTCACAAACTATATAAGATACAGTGATTTCAAAACATCCATGCAGTGAAGCAAGGTGAATGTTGATACCAGCTTGTATCAATCAGAAAGCAGTGATAACCATCAGTCTCTGATCTGGGAGACAGTCAAGAAGAGAAGGTCCACCGAACCAAGAATGTGGGTACTGTATTAGTTTATGCTATGCCTCTGTTAATGACAGTCCACCAAGAACTTCATCACAGCTAAAACTAGAGAACTAAGAGCTTCGTATGCTTTTTAAATTCTAAGTATAATGCCCCTAAGGACTATGTGTACAACTACTAATTTGGTTTACCTCCATACTGGCCTTATGAATGTATGTTAACTAAATAAAAAGAATGAAAAAAATGTTGCTACAGTATACAACCTTTTTCCAGAGCAATTAAGTACACATATTTTTGGGGGAGTTCTGTTTACCCATGAGGGAAATATCACAGTTTACTTTGGTCTACCAGCATGAAAAACTTCTTTAAAAGAACAAGACATTCACATATTGGAGGCTGTCTTGAAAGTAATATTAACCAAGAACACTAATTCAGTATTGATCAATATCCAAATCATCGTATTTCAAAGTCTAATATGTAATTTACAAAGAACAAATTCGACTTCATGTACAAAAGTATAGTATTCCACAAACAAAATACAGTATATACGTCACAGTACAGATATAACTCACTCATATATAAAGCAAACTACACTGACATATCACTAACATAACATGCAAAAGCAAAGCATACTCAGAGAACCGTGTCTAGTTTCTGGGAAAACCTTTTGCTGGGTTTGTAAGAAAATAAAAAAGAATTTTTATCTATCTGCCATTTATGGGGGGTACAATATTAATTACCCTTCTAGTTAAGAGGAAATTTGTGAGTAGAGTATATTAACATTACAGGCATTTTCCAAAGAAATGTATGAGACAAAATTTTCATTCAATTCAACATGCCTCTAGAATGTTTCATTACTAATAAACAAAGAAAATAGTTATCAGTTTCCTTAAAAGCTACTGTTTTATAAGGGGAAGCTGCAGATATGCAACAAGGAGGCCACTACATACAAGTTCCCATTCACAAATACAGTATAACAGAACCATAAGCGAGTTGATAGCCACATACCTGGTAATCTTGAACCTCTTCTTGGGTCAGGAAGCTTTAAACCTGCAATTTGAACCCCTGTTCAGTTAATAGTTGGAAAGAGAGAGGCAAAAGTCAAAGAAGACGGGGAGGAAGAGGGACCTGAGTACTTGCGTCCACAAAAAACTGTGGGAAAGCCACGTGCAGCTTTATTACAGGAAAAAACCAATCGTTTTTTTCAGTACAGGTGAAGAAAAAGCAGCGTATGGATTGAATTATTCAGTGTCAAATCAATGCAACTGACTGAATTAATACTAGATATAACAATGCAAGCAATAAGATGAATCTGTCTATGCAGGCAAGTTTTATTATTTGTCTTTGTAATAAAATGCTGGAAAATTAGCACATGTGGCTGCAGGATGAGAGGTGAATGAAAGCATAATAAGTACATAGAAAAAAAAGACTACACTGTTTTGAGTTGAAAAGTATATTAGACCAAAAGAAAACTTTAACCACATGATTACATTTGTTGTTGAAGTCTGCTTCACAGAAAAAGAAGGAATGTTTGAATCAAATACTGTAAATATCAATATCGCAACTATAAGAAAAGTATGTACTGTATAAATAATATACTACTGCATTTCAAACTCAACTGCAAACTAAACCAAATTCACAAAATGATAATTCAAGTTACCTATCCACTTTAGCAATACCATCAAGACTTGGTTGAAATGTCTGCAAAAGAGCTTGTCAGTATCCTACAAACCTAAGAAGAAGCAATTATACATAAACATTCTGTTCTATTACTACCACTACGTTTTCCTATTTGAAAGCCAAAAAACTTAAATATCTTGGTACCAACTTTAATTCAGTGGTTTGTTCTTCCAAGTACAGTACTCTTAAAATACTCCATGCAAATATGACAAATTTTTCATACACTGAAAAGTTATTCAAAACCACCATATTTTTTGTATACCTGCACACTTCAAGAGGGCTACAGAGAAAATGCACTCAATCACTCCAATTTTTAAGTTTAATAAAGAATGGCTAAATAACTGCTCTAAGATTACTGAAAATACATATAAATTAATTTTTAAATCCGAAAGGGCTCACTGTAATAATCTCTTTGGATGTAGCAACATTGCAGGTATCAACACAGGTTACTTTAAGTCCAATGGAAGGGAATCTTTGCAAACATTAACAGAGAACAAAATAAAGGCCTGTATTTAATATCATAATAATAATAATAATAATAATAATAATAATAATAATAATAATAATAATAATAATAATAATAATAATAATAATAACCTTTACTGCAGCTCAGGGCCATTTACATGGAATATACTGTACAAATACAATACGCACAATCTTAATAGTTTAAAATTTTCAAAGTGACCTCCATAAAATTCTTTGCTCCTCTCTTAAAAGATCATGCATCCATCGGTTATTTCCTGAACTATACCTTAACGCTTAATGAAGATGCAAACACTGTGCTATACTTTAACAATTTTCCAGCAAACTTCAGAAATTTCTGTTATTAACTGACTTCCACTTGTTGCTTAGACTATTCTTGTATATCTGTATGCTTGATGATTTTAATTATACTTTATGTTTTTAATTAAATTGCACTGTTTACATTTTTGTGTCATGCTGTTCTTATCCTGCTGTGCTAATCATTTCCTCTATAATTCCATTTCATATCTTCCTTTTCGTCTTCTCATATCTTGTATAATTTACTTTATGATCTTATGGTATTTACTTAAAATGATTGTACTTTATATTTTACTTATTTGTCTCTACTTTAGGTTTCTTTATAAATTATCAAGAAAAGCCCAGTTAAACTAATGACAAGTGTCAGCTAAGATAAAATCCCATAACTCTACTTCTACACTTTTCTGGTGCAAAATTATATACAAGTATATTCAACATATCAAAACCATTTCAGTAGTCCAGGGTTCTGATTTAAGTAGACCATTACTATTATAAATTAATTCAACAAGGCTGATGGGTCCTATTTCTAAACTAACAGGGCTCACCTGAGGGGTAAATTCTTATATGAGAACTGAATATTGGTACATGGTTAAACAAAGTAAAGAGTCATACAGGGAATAGATAAAAAAATAAAAAGGCAAATTAATATGGAACAGAGACAGTACAAAGCTAGGCTATTCAGTAGAAAGTCTAAAAATCCTCGAAGCAAATTTTACCCTCAAATAATACCTAAGAACAGTTAAAAAATGTTGATTCTAATGACAATCAACATAAAGAAATCACAAAGTTGGGAACCAAGTTCTCAATGGTATCACATCAAATTATTTAGAATGAAAAAAGAAATTTATGTAACATTCAACATATTAAAAGTTAAAGTAAACATCATTTGTACAGTACTTATTCAATTAGGATAACATGCAATATGTCATACACATATTAAAAAGATTTACCAAAATATTTTTAAGTGTCTCACACTTAATATATGAACTCAAGCAAAACAAACATCATTTGAAGAAGCATTTATAAGGTAGATGAAACAACGCTTATAATAATGCTTCTATCATTTCACACACTTTCACCTAGCACCACTCAAAAGCACAAATGATCGCTCAAACAGTTTCCAAACAACAAAAAGCTGCCCTTCTAAACCTGTACTACAGTCAACAGTACTGAATTTTCATGAATTTTGAAAAACTACACCAAAGAAACTGTATATATGGAAATATTCCACACTGAATTTATAACAGACTAAACTAATCCTAGATTTGACTTAGGAAAAAACCTAGAACTATCATAAAACGTTCAACCTTCATGTAACTAAATTCAAGCCTGAAATGTTTTGCTAAACTTTCCATACACAACACTAATGGCTAGCACATTTGAAAAATATGAAAAGACTTGACGTTGTCATAGTGTTTTGTTTTGTCTTGGATGATCAAACCAAGTCCTGCATTCCAAATTACCTTGTTATAGATATCTTCCATCATTATTAGACAGTTTAAGGGTATAGGGGATTTACTGATTTGTATTTTTCCTAGGATATCAACCTACACTTTCATAAGTGGAGTTTCTTGTGCAAAGCATACTTCAGCTGTTACCGACTTATAATCAAAACAAAATTCTGTTGCATAGGTCTGTGCTCTTGTGCAACCTCAGGTGGTCTAACTCTTCCACAATGAGAATCGGCCTCTACACCCGGAACTACACCCTCGCTGGGGTGAGCCTTTTAACATCTAACAGTCCTCAGAAACTTGCCATTGAAATATATGATGCTCATTATAACCCATCATAACAAGATGTTGCATAGTCACCAAAACAAAAAAATTGTTTTCAACGAATGACAAGAGAAGTGGGTACAGTGAAAGAATGATATGGCAGTTCTGGCTATGGTCAGTGTTTTAGTATGAAATGGAAGACAGGCTTTGACTTCTATTCCGCAAGAGTCTGCATGGCTGGAATTATCATGACTGGAGTGACCTAAATGGACTTTCAATGTTTTTTTTTATTGTGGGGGGTCGTCTGCCTGTGTTTTGAAGGGTCCGAAATCTCTGTGTGTGTGGTACTTCTCCTCTCCTCACATTTCTTCAGCAGGTGGATGTGCACACCACTCTTTCAAAATGGCCATCAGTGATTTTGCATAACCCTTGTGGAGACATCAGTGAAGGATTTCTTACGGAGAAGACACTTTGTGGTTAAGTGGAACTGTGAACCTGTAAAGTACTTTGCAGCCTTGCACGGAGCTACAAAACACACTACTGTACATTATTACATGGAGTCATTGTACTAGTGGAATACCTTACATCCTTGAGTGGACATATGGGACACCATGTATGACTACATGAACCTGGGAGCCTACAAAGTGACACAAATGACATATTTTGGAATAAAGCTGTCTGGGAGATGAATTCGACTTGAAGCACATTTCTTTTCTTCTGATTATTTTGTAATTATCAGATATGTTTCTTATAAATCAGCAATCAGCAACATTTTTTTTTCTTTCGCTGTTTTCTCAAAACTTGTATTTTAAAAAAAGTAAAAATAAATATCTTGAAGAAGACTGACCAAAATTAAATGAAACTTTCCCAGCATGTAGTATAATTATAAATCTTTAAACTATTGCAAAGAAAGTGTTTTTGGTTGTAACTTTTTAATGGATTTTATACGTTTTTTATTACACTGTAAAATTTATAAACTTCAGGGATAAATTTTTTTAGTTCCCCTACATATGAATTTTAAAAATTAGTTGTTTAATAAGAGGTAAAAATTTTAAATAAAGCCCTTTAACCATATGGTCACCATGCTCACAAATATATTATGATGAGTGCTTATGGTATACGTACCAAGCCTAATGATAAGCTATGGTTTAATGCTTCATGGAAGACTGCATGTAAGCTTTTTGTGTAATAACTTCACCGAGCTTAAAAGTTAAGCTCAGGTTGTCTATGAGAGAGCTTATAATGAGGGTGTGAGGGTGTAAAGATGATCTTGCGTGGTGTGAGACCAGAAATGGAGGTCTACCCTTAAGTCATTACTCTCTGGAGTTGATTCCAGCATGCCTCACCTTTTAGGAGTTGATGGAACTGCTATAGGTATACTGCCCTCAACAGAAAACAAACTTTTGGATCAAGTCTTTGTGAGTAGTGTGGCGAGTCCTTAGATTTCCCTTAGTCGTGCTTTCCAGCACCTATGTTGTGTTAAATGGCCTTCAGACCTAGTGAAGTCAAAACTTTGCTTCTGGGGCTTGACAGTTACAGCGGCACAGACCCTAATGGGATCTTTCCCATCATTTTTATATTGGCTGGTGATTTCACTGCTCCTAAAACTAATACTATTTTCAAATAGTTAGCTGAAATTGCAAGTTTTCCTTACTGCTGCATTACATAAGGGATGCAGTCTGTCTCCGTGCCCCTCACAATAAAGGCCGATCGCAATTACCCCCGTTTTATTCAAGGTTTTTAAGAAACTGCTCTCTAAGCATCTTTGTGGGTTTGTTAAAGATAATAACCTGCTACCAGCATTACTGTTTGGGTTTCGTAAAGGCCTTGGTACTTGTGATACACTCTTGTCAATATCCACCATCTGGCAGAGTGCTCTTGATGAGGGTGCAGAGGCAAACATGGTCAATTACGATTTTAGTACAGCCTTTGACTGTGAATCATGAAGCACTTATCTACTAGCTAAGATTAATGGGAATTGGTGGATCTTTTGTTAATATTTTAAATGAATTCATAATAGGCAGAACCCGAAGGGTCTGTGTTGATGGCCAGTATAGTAGCTTCAGTCAGTTGACTGGAAGGAAGAATGAGGGCTCACAAAAAACAAATAGTTTCTATTTATGAAACAAACTAGCTGGCCAACCGGCACTGCCCAGGAAAACTCTGAATGACAGCCAATAAACACTCTCACTCTCTCTCTCTCTCTCTCTCTCTCTCTCTCTCTCTCTCTCTCTCTCTCCTCTCTCTCTCTCTCATTCTTTCCCTCTTTCTCCTCCCTAACAACCCCTCTACTCTCTCTCACTTCCTCTCCCTCTCACTCTCTCTATCTCTCACTTTCTCCCTTTCCTGTTAGGATAGTTGCTTTAATTCCACTGCAAAGCATTTTTGACATTTTATATTTCACCCCTTCTCAACTCCCGATTCCTATCGGGGCTGAACTTGGACTTAAAGGGCATTGGGAGCGTTACTTTTCATATCAGCAATCTCGAAAACTATGGATTAGACACTAATATTTGTCATTTTTGACATTCTATTTTTCACCCATTCTCACCCCCACTTCCTATCGGGGCTGAACTTGGACTTGAAGGGTATTGGGAGTGTCACCATTCATCTCAGCGACCTTGAAAACTATGGATTAGAAACCAATATCTTTTGTTTTCGGTTATTTTTACATGTCACCCCCTTCCCAACCCCACCCCCTTTTGGTGCCCGTGATGTCTTCCCCAGCAACAATATTCTTTTCATATGTATACTGAAATGAGGTATGATAAATTCATTGAGTTTATTTAGTTACTAAGTCTAAGGGCAGAACCAGCCCTGTTTCAGGGAAGCCCTCCCCATCCCAAACGCCTTTGGTGCCCTTTGGTGCTCGTGATGTCTTACCCCCACAGTATTCTTTTCAAGACAGTAAGTCATACGTATACCAAGTTTGGTTGAAACTGTTCAATACGTTTCAGAGTTATGCTGGAACATACACATATACAGTATACACACACACACACACATACATACATATAGTACATACATCCATTTTTATACACAGTGTATAGATCTTTTGAAAGCTAATGCACTTTTAAGGAATAGAAAGTCATTTTCAGATGACAAGTGGTTACACAGGCTGGAAGCACCTGATGGTAATCAAGGCTCTAGCTGTAAAATCCTTGGTTTTCATTATATAACAATAATTTGCCAAGTCATCTAGATTCTCTTCTTAACTCAGAATAATTATTTCATGTATAATTCACTCAGGGAGTATCAACTTGTTTCATATGCCCTCTCTTGAAGCATTAAATTGTAAAATTAAGTTCTCTGATGCAGTAAAAGCTATTAAGAAGAGAGAGACTCCTAGAATCTTAATGCGTAATCAATATACAATATACACATTATCATCATCATTAATAAACAGTTTGACCGGACCACTGGTCTAACATTCTTAACTCTCATAGTGCTGACTCAAAGGGTTTGTTCCTGACAAAACATATTAGATTTTATTAACACAGTGAACCCCAGCCTATCTGCAGTTCTGGATTCGCGGCTTCACCTATTTGCGGATTTCTCTGTGGAACACATATACTCGTATATACACATTATTCGTGGAAAATTCGCCTATTCGTGGTACTTTTCATAGAGAAATATTCACAAATTACTGTATTTTCATATTTTTGTGACTAAATGGACTTTTTGGGATAAAACTATTAAAATGTTCAGGTATAAGCATTTTTAGTGAGTTTTTGGTCTTCTGAACTATCAAAATAGGCAGTTATAAGCGTTTTTTGAGGGGTTTCAAGTAATCGTCGATTTGCATTATTTGCCAGGGGTAGTGGTATGCATTCCCCCCAAAATACCAGGGGTCAACTGTATACTGCAACTCATTAAAATTTTCTAACTGGCTAAACACAAAATTTTGAATATTCTGACAAAATTACTTTTGAAGATTTGCTTTCGATACTTGATGTACATTATAGGTTGGAAGTTGCATAATCACTAAAGATACAACTGATGGTAAGTGTAGTTCTGCAATCTCTGCATTCTGGGATTGGGTTGTGTGGGTTAATCATCAAATGTCCAAGGGTCAACGACCACCACTGAAGCCGACTCTCCTAATTAACATTCACCAAGTAATTTGGAATTCAGGAACTTGTTTAACTGGTAAGCACAGAAAACAAGAAATGTGTGTTGTAATTATACAAAATAATAATCTATTTCACACTGGATATGTTCCAGCTGACTAACATGAAACACAATTAATACCACGAGCAAAGTTATTAACAAATAAAACTTTGCACTACACTAATGCTAATACCAACACTATCAAATTCAAATACATCACTGATATAATCTACTAGACATTAAAAATGTTTAAACTGTTCATCTCTACGGCATAATTCTAATTTCTCTCAGTCTAAAACTGCCAACCTCTTCAAGTAAAAAGCCTAAAGCAAGATAGTAATCTAGTTTAAGAATGGTAACTGAAGCACTTAGTGTATTTTATCACTCATCTCATTTCTCAAAGGTTCCGCAATTTACACAAACTTGTTGAAAATTATTTTGCTAATTACTGTAATGTCCCCACAGAAAAAGACTAAAAATAAAAATCCCAACCTATCCATATAATCACTGTTATTTGTCAACATTTAAATTCTGATACAAGAGCAATTCACAAGGAATACCCAGCATACATAATATACCCCACTAATCATTCAAAACCTTCACCTAGACATGAAGCATTAGTATGAAAACTTATCCTACGACATTTCGCAATATCCATTTACTCCCATCACCTTGAATGCTTTCAATTGTCATCTTTTCTTTTCCACTCAAACGTCAACTTACTTTCTTCTTGCAGGCGTGCAAGAGCGTTAACATCTGCCACATCTGCCAAGTGATAAGAGAAACTGCCTTCCGAAGCAGAACTAAGCCGGTCGTCTTCTTCAGACCCCAAAGAGCCACTAGACCGGGCCAGGCACTCACGTGAACTACCATCTGAAAGTGTTTTTAAGGTAAGCCCGCATTAATGATAAGTGCCCAATCACATGTCCATATACAGCACGGCAATTATCAGTTTGTTGTAGCATATACACAAGAAATAATTCCTCACTTATCTGTTTGTTGTAGCATATTACACAAGAAATAACACCTGTCACAAATCTTTAAACATTCCAACACAACTTGAATAACTTTAACCATGCATGTTTGAAGTAAACAAACCTCTCCTTAGTAAGGAATTCCGATTTTCATCATTAAAGGTATCGCCAAATGCCATACCCCTTTTCTTCTTGGGCCTTACAAAAGTTCGCGTATCAATTTCACCTGAAATTATATCGGCAAGGAATCACTAGAGGGAACACAGGCAGCAACAACATTAACGGGGGATATGTTAGAATGAAGCGACAAGCTGAGTTTCGTGGTTATTAGACAAGCAATTATGAAATACAAGATTTCAACATCTAATCACTCAATTCTCACAGGTCATATTACTGGACTGCACAATAGTTAATAAGATGACAACAACAATTACAAGCAAGATTTCAAAACAAGGTTCTCACTGCGATCATAACACACTAAATACTTTATATTCAAAAATAGAAACACTACAGAATGGTAAAGTCAAATCTTAAGTTTTCGTCAAGATTTAAAAAAGCATTAATTCCCCTACTCAAAATCTCCCACAGTTTGATACCAAATCTGTAAAACTCACAGCAAAAATGTATTTCTCTGGGCTAATCATAATAATCACTCTAAGTCACTACGTGATGATCTAAAACTAGAATAAAGCGTGACACAGCATGAAGCTTTCGTAATTGGTGTCTTAATGATGTGAGGGCTATGAAAAATACAATTAAATCCAAGATATAACAGAAAACTAAAAAGACCTCCAACAGAGTGCAGGGAACAGAAAGACATGAATAAATGACAGCCACAAGAAAACAATGATTTACTAAATGCTGCATAATAGAGCATCTCCCAAGATTTTTAAGACTTATGCATAAGGAAACCCTCTATGAGTGGTGGGTAAGAATCTAATCCATTCAAGTAAATAATCTGCATTCTTCATTTGTAGTGTCTTGGGATGAAATCTGATAAAAAAAAAAATACCACAGTGTTTTAGCGTCTTTCTCCTTTCCTCGTGTTGTAAACATCATTACCACAGACTGCACGTTCACGTTTTGTTTGACCTAGCCTGTATATCTTACAACACAGGAAGTAAATAACTCTATGGTACCCCTTTAACTATATAAATCAGAACGGTACCTTGACTTTACAGCTCTACAGCACAGCTCACATCTTGGCATGTAAGTACAGCAAACTCTAACAAATTGGTACAGCCAAACTAAAAATGATCTGGTCATGAGGTTGAGGTTGTCCAGTTTACCGAGTTACCTTGCAGCATATGACTATTCTGCAGCGTAACATAAATGCATTTCTCTAAATAGGCAATTTACGACTACACTGTAATGCATAAAATTTCTAACTTCTAACATAAAATTGCTCATCACTTAACCACATCAATTATACATTCCTGAACCAACAGAAACGCATTCTATAGGATGATATATTAACATGTTTATTTTAAAGTGCAACTTTTTAAAAATACAAATTTTCATGATAAAACCTACTATTTGGATATTTACTTTTAAATATAGGTTATATCTCCACGGTGATAGGCAAGTCGGTATTCAAACTAAAGAAGAAGATTGCTTGGCTGACCTGCATGAATGTCTAATTCACCTGTTCTCTACCAGGTGTGTTTCGAATGTTTTAGTTCTTGTCAGAATTCTCCTCGACAACCCACTAACTTGTGGCAAGGCTGGGTGGGATCTACTTTACCAATAAGTAAGAATCTAATAAATTTAAATTATTTTGGATGAATCTTACCCACTGTTCAAGATAGCTAATTCCCTCATTGAGAAAAGGATGGCGGGTAATGCAGCTAAACAAAATCCTCTCATCCCAGTGAGCTAAGAGCTTCATGCATGAAACCCAAAACATTCTTACCTGATCTGGAATCACTCCTACCAGAAGGTGGATTCCATTCAGGGAACATGGCTCCCATGTGTTTGCAGCAAAGAGTAGCCTTGTGGAGAAAACCACTTCTTTTTCAGCCAGAATGAATGGAAGCAGTGTGATGGGACCCCTATGCCTGGGACCAAAAGCCCCAAAAATGACAGTCAACTCAAATAACTCAAATAAACCTAATAATACAAAGGAAAGCTCCTATACAACACATGTAACTTCATGCTCCCCAAAAACCCCAACACCAAGGATTAAAAAATAGAGCCTAAAAGAGTGCTCTTTCTGTCGGTTCAGAAAAGACTTGAGCCACTACTACTGGCAG
This sequence comes from Macrobrachium rosenbergii, assembly GCF_040412425.1. Lineage (NCBI taxonomy): Eukaryota > Metazoa > Arthropoda > Malacostraca > Decapoda > Palaemonidae > Macrobrachium > Macrobrachium rosenbergii. Next base: position 115,528,685 of record NC_089752.1, read on the forward strand.
ACTAAGGGCTTTACAAACCTTGAACACAATTTCTACGTCTTTACGACAATGAGCAGCAAAAAGCATATTGCAGTTCCACAGCACCACATTTATCATGTCCTTAAGTGACAAATTCTTCAAAAAACTAAATGACGTAACAACTGCTCTTACACTGTGAGTGTTTACCTTCAATAAAGGTAAGATAACTGGATCAAATTTTTCATGCACTAGTCTTATTAAAAGCTCAAAAAAAAAAAAAAAAAAAAAGACATCACAGTCTTACACAAAGGAGCGCTGGACTTCTCAATACCACAAAATAAATGTCTAACTTTCCCTCTTACAGGCTTTAACCTATTTAAACAAATTTTAACTGCCCTAAATGGACAGAACAGAGGCTCTTCTTCACTCCCCACTAACGAGGTTAAATTCGGAATTGTTACAGTTCTTGGTTATAGCTCAGCCTCAACAACATTTAATTCTGGATAAAGGCACAAATCTTAAAATAGCCTCTGCTCACAAAAGCCTACAGCATTGGAGAATGCTTGCAACTTACTCTTTTTGCTGTTGCTAGGGCTACCAAAAAGAGAATTTTCATAGTCAGAAATTTCAAAGAAGCTCATTCCAAAGGCTCAAAGGGATCTCCATTTCTTCTCGATTTCTTCAAAGAATTAATGGGCGCAGAAATATTAAATATAACAAGAGACCTACTCACTACAAGATCTCTTTCCTTTACTAAATGAGGAATAAGTACATTAAAGTACATTGCAATGCTCCAGCAAACACCGAAATACCACAGGAAACTCCTGTGATTCAAACTCCTCTTCTGCCAGGGCAATAGCAGCAGACTCCTCACAACAAATCTCCAGCTCAACTGAAGGGGAGCCTGAGGGAAATGCAGTCTGAAGTAACACACCTGAGTTGACACAAGTCAGCTGAGCAAAAGATGAAGCACCACTAGGCGCCAAAGAAAATGAGAGTGGTTGGGGGAAGGGGAAGAGAAGCAACAGCGACACCTGACACCCCTGCCTTGTCCAAGCACAACTGCGCACCCGACACTCTGCCTTGTCTAAACACAACTCAACAAACTTTAGAACATTTCCAGATAACACAACCTTAGAGAGCAAAGCAGCTAGGATAGCATCTAGCTTGGAAACATAAGATCTGTAACCATGGTATGGTTAAATAGAAACATTAACAAAGGCCAAAGGAAGAGACTCGCCAGTACCTGAAGAAACAGCATTTAAGAATGAACAGGTTAATTGCAAGGAGAAAGAGGCATAGCAGACAAGGATTCAGAATGAGAAATAGATACAGAAGAGATTGGTTTAATAACTGAGTCAACCTAACATCAGAATTAGACCAACCCAATACAGACACATTATTGTTATTAACACTGTCCATATCATTAGTCCCAACAGTGCCAACAACCTCATTACTAGATGCCAATGATGAGTTGTCAAAATACTGTACAGAGTGAATATTTACGTTTACCAAAATGATCTTTCGGAGACCTCATTAAACAATACTCAGAGCACGAAAAACGAGAGGCAGTTGACAGAGGGCACAGAACCACTTTGCCCAGAGAACCGAACTTGTTTCCTAGCAGTGGACTCTTCCAACTGTCACATAGTCGTCCTGTGCTTGGGCTACAGACAGGTGAGGGCACCGACACGTTATATACCCCTTACATGGGAACATGAAAATGAACACACACTCTGGAGGGACCCAGAAAGGTTTCCTAACATAAATCCAGTAAACCCTTTTACTGCCTCTAAAATAAGGTTTACATTCTGTTCTAACTTCCTGATATGTTTTCCTGAACTGAAAGGGGAGTGAAAGGCAGGACTAAAGAGAAGTCTCAGTACTAGCTAATGCATAAGCAAAGGAAAAAGATACAGACTGAGTATGGAAAATTACAGATGAAGGACCTGGAGAAGGGGTAGAAATGAGATTTACGCCCTGACCTAATCATTTACTTTCACAATATATCTGCTTCCCTTTTCTTCCTATACTCAACGAGCATTAAGGTCCTTAGACCACTCACTATATTCCCCACATATATTTTCTAGGTCACACTCTATACCACTGTGGCCAGCATGGCACAAACAGTGTGTCTTTGTACCTCAAAATTCAACATCCTGCTAAAACAGAAATCATTCCTACAAAACCTGACATTCTTAACCTTGCTTCCAATGGAAGACATCCTAGGAGAAATAAATGTACAGTACAGTACTGTGAAAGCATCAAACAGCCAAAACCATGAAACACCAACAATCGGCTGCGCACAAAGGCAGCAACGAGAACTCTGACAAGAGCTAAAACATTCGAAATACACGTGGTAGAGAACAGGTGAATTAGACAATTATCTGGGTCAGCCAAGTCACCTTCTTGTGTTTGAATGGTGACTCGCCTATCAGTGCAGAGAAATAAGCTATCTGTTACAGTAGGTAAGATTCACCCCAAATAAATCATGTTGCTTTTTAATATTTAAACCTGTCACTTTACCCAAAATGTGTGTTAGACTCTAATAAGATTTTAACATAATGGATTTGGGATGAAACAAAAGTAACTTCTCAAAAGTAAAATTAAACTGTTCATACACAAATCCTTTGCTTACTTAAAAATAACCTCCCATTAGAAGCTGACATACACATAGGCTAATATTAAGTATAAAATAGGCTTGTGAGGTGACAAACAAAATTCAAAATAATTCTGAAGTTTCATTTTGCCTTTTGTTGTAAACTTAACAAGAACCAACTATGAGATACCAGCATAAAACAGAATCTCTCTTTTGTCTACATATATGAAAGTGTCATATAAAAATAAAGATTCTTTAAGCTTTCTCACTAATGATATATCCTTGAGCTATTAAATTACTGAAATCATAATTATGTAAGAGGTTATTTTTTTGCCTCTCTTTTCACAAATTTTTTAAAAATAAAATTAAGTGGTGCTTGGAGTTGAGGCAATGTGGTCTCAAAGACAAGAACAGTGGTTGGTGTGGTTATTAAAGTGCTTTGGCAATAACATCTACGCCAAATGTGATGTGTGTTACATGTAATTCTCTAGAAACACTTTCCAATACAATCCCATCATTCACAGCACATATTTCAGTTCATAAAATGTTCTCAGGAAAAAATTTGCCAAAGAAAAATTTACTTTTATTTCTTAACTAACTCATTACTCATCTAGGTGAGGAGGAATTAATGCTGATTTTGGCAATCGCTGTTGGGAAATGGGTAACTCAATAGAACACCAACAACTAAAAGTAAAAAGAATAAAGCCAGACTTGTAATACATTCAGTAATGTAAATAAAGGTATGATACACGTTTCCAGTTAAGAAGCAGTGGCTTCGTCAATACAAAACTCAAGAACACTGCATTCTCTTGGTCTTAAAAAGTCAAAAGGATGAGAGTCCTTGAAAAGTGGCCATGTGTCTTAGCCACTACCAACCACAGATTCACCACTTTTTAAGCGGCGATTCAGCACCTTGTATGCCTGCCTTTAACTAGAATTCTAAGTACACAGAAAACCTGGATGTTTACCATTCAAACATGATATAGATAACCATACTCTAAATTGATGAGCAAAAACCTCGATGAGCTTTTATTAACGCCACTGCACACAACTAATGCACTAGTGGCAAAAATTCTTGTGCAATATACTGGTACTTATGTCTTCTTAAAAGCACCTAAAGTTCCTAAACTTATGAAATTAGCCCATTGTAATGATTACATTTACAATCACTTGGAAACTAACAAAAAACTACTTATCAAATCAACCATGTTCATCTCCCAAGTTCTTGAATACTGGTCTACTCTATTCAAACCACATATTTCCAAGTTGTATAATACTACCTCATACCTATTGCAAATGCCCTAGAGAAAAGGTTAGTAATCAATATTTATAAATCTGTTAGATCAAGAAAAAGCTGTAAAATGGTCAAGCAGAAATGCAATGAAATAGGATATGTTGTACAGTACACTACAATAAAAAATAACACAGCAAAGTTTTGTGATAATCTGTACACAATAGCACAAATCTATCCGTAGATGCTCTTCTATGAACTACATGCAAGTAATATATCTGCAATGAGGCTCACTCTACAAAGGAATAACTTCCGGGCAAAACATCATTCAACCAACGCAAAGAAGAGTTTACCTCGGGACGAGGGTGGAGATTCAGGAGAAAGGACACCTGATGAGCAGGGGCTGAAGGAATGACGAGGTGAATGGTGAGGAGATACTGAAAAAACAATCCCAATGTTGCAGTTATTCAAAAATTCTGTAAAATTAGCAAAATGCATAATTATAAAAGAACTATTTTTACAAACGAACTTTCTTCACCTTTACCAAACTGACAAAGCTACTAAACTACATTCTGTCATTCTAGACTGATTCTCTTAATTACACAAATAAACTTAACATTCTTTCCGCAAGTTGTGAAAAGAAATTTATGGTTAAATTTACTGTAAATAATACTCTGTTTTAATGTAAATCTTTTGGCTTTACATATTTTTAGAACATCATTTATGCAAATTATAATCACACAACCTAGCAGGGGTGAAACCAACCATATGGATAACTTAAAATGCTTTACACCATTATAAACAACATTTACACACAGAAAATGGTTACTGTTAATTGTGTCAATGTTAAAAATTACAATAACACCAACATTTCTACTAAAACTATTATTAATAAAATTTTATATCATAAATAAATTATCTGGTACATTACCCCTAAAGGTTCATGACTGACACAGAACTACAGCTAACTGACAGACCTAGATCTGGGTAGCAACGAAGTGTGACAATTTTACAGTACCCACAGGTCATTTAATTATATTTTAGTTCTTTTACTGTAGTCTCCCACACTGCATCATTAATTATTAGCAATCAGAATTTCAACATAAAAAGGTAACACAGAATTACAATGAAAATTAGTCAATATTTTCCATGAAAGCACAGCATTCATCATATCTAGTTTAAATAAACCTATTTCCATATCCAAATTACAAAATATCACCTTTTAATTACATACAGCACATTTAAAAAAAAAAAAAAAAAAAAAAACTCATTCATGATTCAATGGCTTACATTCCACTCGTCAAAACTTAAACTGTTTAAGATTAAGAGGGGCACCCCTCTGCACATGTCAAAACAATCCAAGAAGTGTGTGGATGAGGGTATTCACTCTATGATTAATTGGCTTGTTTTGCAAAATGCATCTGAAGTTTAAAAAAAAAAAGGGGGGGTTTTGTTCACAACAATCCCATTAACTGTATGCTGCCCGAACAACAATTTAGGAGGACAACAGGGAAGCATTCATAAACAACAAAAGAGTCTGCAGAGAGGAATATGAAAGATGGTTATGGCAAGTAAAGAAGTTCATATTGCACCTACCATGTATTCTCTAAAAGCCTGGCAGATAAGCTAATGATGGTACTCCCCAGCAGATCAAAGAGTGTGGTACAAAACCTTCAATAGCAAACTCAGATTTGAAAGCAGATACACTTGAGAACCACAACTCTAAAAAGACAAAGATTTGGTGATATAATGATATGCACAAGGAAGAAGTGACAGAACACCTCCCTGTTGGTAAGACATGCCCACCAAGACAACTGGACCACATAAGAAAACATCCAAGTTCGTATGTTTAATATATAAATAAAACCCTGTGGAAGCAGAATAGCATCTCTATGTACTAACCCAAAGGATGGCATCAAGATCTAAATTATACATAAGTTAATGGAGAGGAGATAGTAAGCACTTCATGTGCCTTCACCTTTAACTAACTTAAGTCCACTAAAGACACAATCAAATAAGCACTTAACATCACCTGGCAGAGCCAAAAGAAGCTGTATCTTTAGAAATTTGGGTCTTCTTGACCGAGTAAGTTTATAATAAAACCTGACTACACTGACAAGGGAAAAGACAAGGTCATCTTTTTAGGGTGAAAATAGAATGTGAATTGCACAGGGAGTCACAGACAGGTCACCTGATTAAGCCTTCACTACTGAATCTGAAACATAAGTGAAATCAACAGACGAACAATTTTGAAAAAGATATTACTGGACAAAACACACAACTGGTCCATATGCTTGGAGGAGGCAAGAACCAGTAGAAGCAATATCCTTATCATCAAATCAACCATAAAGAGCTTGAAAGGAGGCTCATCAAGCTCCATAAAAAGGCAATATGGAAGCTTACACCACAACCTGGAGATAGACAGGCAAAATTGACAAAGATGGTCTGAGATGTCCCAACCAGATCACAATTCCACCTCATGCTGAATGAAGACACAGAGGAGGGCCACCCTGCGTGTACATAACGTCAATGCTTTATGACAAAAGAGAAGCAAAATGAAATCAGCAAATCATAGGAACAAAGGCAGCTGCTGCTCCTTCTGAAAAACCTCTCTCTCTGAGTCTACAATGGATAACCTCAAAGTGCTCGGGAGCAAGGATTACAAGTGGTTCTTTATACAGTGTAATTGAGGTTGCTTCAGGAGTTTCCTCCAGAGAGGAAGGACTCTAGTACTGTCAGCTACTAAGCCCAGGAGATTGGTGAACCAATCCTGTTGGGACAAGAAAGGAGAAAAAAGTCTTATCAACAAATCTGATGATATCTAACTTCTCAAGGACCTGCACAAACAGAAAGAAGGGGGAAGGCACAGTTGATATTTTGGTCATTCTATAGCTGCAGCATCACGTCTGTGGCCCCTGCCACATGATTCACTTGGTACAAGCAGTGCTCCAATGAAGAACTCTATAGCCAACCAACACAACAATCTCAAGCAGGGGTCTCCCTAGTTCCTGATGCAGGTGACAGTGTTCTTACTACCAGACATATCCCTAATTTTTTACCCTGCTAAGGTCATGGATGCTTGGAAGTCAAGAAAAACAGGCTTCAACTCCAAAGAGTCAATTTTACAGTATCGCCCTTCACAACCAAGCACCCTTTGCACCTAGATCCATTAAGTGAGCAACCCAGCACTGAACTGATGCTTCGGTAAATATAAAAACCTCTGGTTCTGAAGAAACCAGAATCACTCCTAGCCAAAGATTCCCCTTCTGCTTAAACCAGTGAGGGTTTAGCAAGACTTTGTCTGTCACCAAACCAAGAACTCCTCCAGTACCTTCACAACCTTGCAGGATATCCATTGGAACTCATACTCATGAATGGACATAGCCAAATGGCAAATCTTGTCTTCTGAAGGGCACAAGATTTCTTCCAGCACCAAACCACAACTCCAAGTAACTTACTTGTGTGGAGGGGGTCAGGTCAGACTTCTTCCAAATCACACGGAGACCAAGGGAATGACAAAGTTTCAGGAGAAAGGCCATGTGATGAACAAAGCCATGATCATTAATTCATCTGGGAGGATATGAAGACAAATTCTGACTCCTGCCAGACCAGGGAGCAACCAAGAGCCTATGCCCAGTTAACAAGAAGCTGAAGATCATTATTAAACTGGTATGCCTTTCCTTCCCACAAAAACCGACGGAGCTTTCTTGAAGGGCAGACAAGGAAATAAAGTACTCCATCAGATCCAGTGCAGCCAGAAAATCTCCTTGCTTAACTGATCTCTTAACTTACACTAACGTCTACATCCAGAAAGAGGTCAATAAAAAAATTGGTTGAAGCAACAAAGGTCTATGGTTGGCCTACAGACTCTGGAAACCCCTGGAATGACAAAGAGAAAACTGTAGAACCTCACCAACCCTGCAGAAACTTCCTTAATGGGCACAGGAGTCAAAAGGCATTGGTTGAAGGTACACCAGGGGCATGTCTCTACAAAAGATTGCACAGAACCACCTCTGTGAGAACAAACGAGCTCATATATACTCTTGGACTAAAGGAGCTCTGACTTCTGTACTGCAAAACATATACCTGAACTAAAGGGTGGATGACTATTGAAGAATTCAGGCCAACACTGAAGGTATCCAAATTGTGCACATTCAATGGCTGTGTCTTTCTGAGGAAGCATATAATCCATGACTAGTGAAACCTTGGAGGTGACTGACGTCAACAATTGCTGAAGAATGTCTGACTTTCAGCCATATTCAGACTCAGATTTGTCTGCAGATATGTTGTTAATGGCATCATCTGCTGCAACAATGCCTTTAGAACTGTCTTTGGTAAAGTCGGACCAAGACTGCTGTGCCTCTAAATTGAGAACTCCTACAAGTGAACCTTGGACCAAGAAGAGCAAAACACATCACTCTCACAAATTCATCATCTCTACACTGGCAGAAAATAAAATGGTCTACATTGATGCAAGACCTAAACTTCTAAAAGGTTTACCCCTCTCAATCTGGATTAATATTATTCATGATATTTAATGTTACAATCTGAAAATATATATAGCAATAAATGAAGTGTGCTACTGAAGAACGTTAGCTGATCAGCCGGCACCCCTAGAACCTACAAAAATAATAACCAGCAAAGCAATGACTTAACATCAAATGTTATCAGTGCTTGAAATAGTTTATCAAAAATTAATTGCTTAATTACATAAGACAGTCTAAAAAGACTAAATATATACTACAAACACACTGTACTTGACATACAAACCACAAAAACTATAATATACCCATGAGTATGAATAAAATCTGATACCTTTGTAATGGGCGTAACTATTAACATTTAATGAAGAGAATCAGTTTCTTCTTTACAGTTACAAACCCAACTGAATCTAAAAGTAACTTCTGAGCATCCTGGTTCAAGAATTGTTATTACCATCCCATAACTCACAGGGACTTGCAGAAAGAAAAAAGTGGTCCATTCACACTAAATGAAGCAGTTTCTCTACTCTCGTCATGTTAACGTATACCAATAAGAAATACGATTTGGTAATTTCCATCACGTTTAGTTTTTCAAACCAGACTCTCAAGGACTTTGCAGAGCAGCCTTCATTTTTCTCTTGATGTTTGATGATGTATTTTCTCAGTAACTTATCTAACGTTATGACCCCTCAACAAGCTGCCTTTCATGACAGAGCACTTCCTCAGCATGTTATGTACGTCAAGTCTCCTCAACAACCTGCCATTCCTCACATTACCCACCATACGGGTGTGCTGATGCCAAGCCAACCATGACAATTTCATAAGAGCAACCACTGTATTAAACTTCCCTTCAGACTATACCACACTGAGCGAATTACGACAAATTTCTTCATTTCTCTGGTGTCCATTGCAATACTTTGGACCTTACTACAATTGCCAGAATTTTGCAATTGAAATGGAGGCCATGATGCATAGAGAGCTTCTGGATTCTTCCCGACCAAAACCTAAACTCTGCACCAGAACTGCAGCTACCAGTGAAATAAGAACAGCATTCTCATGTATCAAACCATGTACTGTATGTGATACAATGAGTGAGCTCCCAGTGGCAGCAGGTTACTCACCTGGGAAAACATAACCTATACTCCTAAGAATAACTATCTCTTGGCCAACATGTAGGTCAATAAGTGATGTGCACAAGTAAAATATTCATCCATTGCATAAACACCTTCCACCGCCGTTACAGTAATCAATATATACAGTACTGTACATACAGTATATTGCTCAAGTTTTCTAATACATTGCCATAACTTTGTTTTGATTCTTCACTTTCTCTAGATACCTTATTCCCATCTTTTACATTGCTTAGAGCTCTAGAAATACTATATCACTCCAAGTACAGTGTTAATCTGTTTTTTCAATCAAACCAGTACATTAACGTAAGCTACAAAGTAAAAAATCTATCGTTATATGGCTGGCCAAAAGGAATTCATCTAAAAGATGGACACAGGTTAAAGCAAGATACATCTGAGAAGACTGCAAACAAAAGCAAATCACAAAATAATGCAGATGGATGCTGAAAGGATACTGCATATTTGTTCTTTTAACACCTACATATTGCTCAGTCACCACAATACAGACATCGCACAGAAGGTTCCCCTAGAAATGTCTTATTTTTTAAAATTATGATGTAAACACCATGCTTAGATTTCTCATGCCACTTCTGAGACTATACAGGGTGTATTCCCATCAAAATGACAGGTATACTGTAACAATTAGCACGTTTTTCCTGTGTTTACTGAAACTAAACACAGTTATCAAACCAGAAAAGTGATGGGTATCAGTCAAGTTCCAGAGAGATTCTATACGTAACCTTTGCTGTCGAGTACAGTACCTGGAATCTACTATACAGTAGAATCCCAGTCCTCGACCTTACCAGAACTTGACATAATCGGATTTCGAACGAAATTTCAAGTAAATATTGCATTGGAGCTCGAACAACAAACCGAAATCCGACCAGATGAATCATATGACATTTGTAAACAAAAGTGTTTTGGTCAGCCGCCGCTAGTTGGCACGTTGTTGGTGGCGGTGGGCCCACATGTCGTTTAAAGCCAGCTCACTCTGCTGCTGTTGTTTTGAAAGATATTTTAAAGTGATTTTGTATACACTACTCTGGTATACACTCTGTATGAAATTTACCATAAATTAATACTGAATGTAAACAACTTAGGCAATTTTTCTCAAGTTTGTGATAACGGACATAAATTAGCCTACAGTATTTTTAATATTTTATTAATTACTGTAATAATTAGGCTTGGCTTTCAATATTTTATTACTAGCAACAGTTTTTGTGCCTACCCGTTACAGTCTATACTGGTACCTAGCCTAGTCTAGGGTATGGTGCTCGGTCAACCATTGGTTATACAGTCGCATTGGATGTAGGCCAGCTTTTTTGAAACAGTATACATTTAAAAATGAAAAAAAAGTGTGTCTAATATAGTAAGATATTTAACACTAAACTTATTTAATTGTAATTTATGTGTAATTTTGTATAAAAAGGTAAGGTTAGGGCAATGACTGGCCAAGAACAGATTAATCCATTTTCAGTATTTATGGGAAAAATTTATTCGGCTCTCCACGGAATCGCATCTCGACGCTTCTTCTGGAACGGATTAGTGTCGTGGACTGGGGTTCTACTGTACTTCTTGCTGCCCTGTGCAGTCTCGTTGATTACATAAAAATATTTGAACCCCAAACTATATAGAAAGTATCTTGCTAGCAAATTCAGGTAACAAAATTATTGCAAAATAATTAGAAGATGGCCATTTCAAAAAAGTCTGGGCACTAACATACAACAAATGAACACAACGTTTACTTACATGCTATTTGATCTAATTTTTGTATTAAAGACTTCTTAGCAACTATTAATGAGGGATCATCAACATCTTTGCGTAACCAATCTGAGCTGTGTGGCTTTGCTTGTGGTGATGGGGACTCAAACAACCTGAAATAACAAAGATTAATGTTAAAAAATGTAGAGTGATTAAATGATTCCTTTTTGGTTAGCCACTCCAAAGGGTCAGAATTTCATGGCAATTTCACATCATGAAATTTTCGTGTCAGCCGCACAAACAACTGAAGATAAATGTTAACGCATACTGACCACTTCAACCTGCCGTGAGAGTTTATACAACTATGTAGGGCCTCTCCAAAAGAGCTAGCCCTCCAATAATTTCCTCCAGGTCTATGTCACTCACAAACAAGCACAATTCCCCCCCTATTCTTGGTGTCATCAAAGTTAGCGGCTCTAAACAATGATAATGAACAGCTTCAATAAACGCTCAATGCATGACACTGCCTTAATTTGACACATGGTGAACACTACTGGTATACTTAGAATATCTTCATATTTTCATTTTTCTTTTCCTCAATTCAATTTACGGTTTACAGCATATTTATTTGACATTTTATATAAAATAAAAGGCACTCAATGGCATTTGAGGAAAAAAAATAACTGATACAGGATAATAGAGGCAACAGATTATGATTACTTAAACAACACTCTTTCACAACCCACACTGTGTTGTATCATTAATACTGCATCCAGCTTTATAACTGGTCTTGATGGAATAGCAGTACAACCTGGGCCAACTGTATGTCGTGTTACAACCAAATTTACCCTTGTATTTGAATAGAAAATAAACAACAGGGGCTAGATAATATCTCCAATGTATCTAGATCTTATGTAAATAACAAGAAAGGCAGAAGAACTTCTCTCTTGCACTTCCTAAAAATAAAAAATATTTGCCACTTTATTTTGCAATGGAAACCTTTATGTTTACTACAGTCCTCCAATAGTGCCAGTTCTTATCTTGCTGTTCGCATTATCATTTCCAGCAAAAACTGTTACTAACAGTGACAAAAAAGCCATTCTTGAGTCTTTTGAAGTCAAGAATGAAACGTACCTAAGGACAAAACTTGCATGACAATTTACAAGTTCAAAAAATGACACTGTAAGAGTACATTGTAAACATTTTAATACTGGACAGAGTTCAGCCCTTCCAACAGTGAACACTTATCCTCCTGAAGTCTTTCAGCATATGCCAAGCCCATTAGCTTGAACAATAAAGGAAAAGCAACTCAAAAGAAATCTTTGGACCAAAACCAATTTAATCTACTCCCAGGGGATGAATCAACCTTCTGAAACCCTCTTACACAACCAAATGCCATACTTGTCAAAAAGTATGATCAAATCTTCTCTAGCCATAATGGTGAAGAAGAACTGCGGGCAAGATAAAGCAGACATACACATCCATCAACTCCGCGCCACAACACTAATGCAATTATAAACCATAAAACTACATGTACCACTTAGAAGGAATAACATACTAATGCACCAGCCCGCAAGGAGTGACACTTTCCAGCTTATTATACAACCTTAAATTCATCAAGGACAAATGACAGCTATACCCTGTAAAAAAAGCTAAAGCTATTGTGAGTTGGAAGAGCAAATTACCCCTAGAACAATGGCCTAGCAGCTTTTCGTGTAATTTCTCTTGGGGCCATCCCAAGACCAAAGAACCTTATATTTATAGCCTAACCTCCATTGGTATGATATTACACTTTCAAGGCCAACAGAGGAAAATTGCTAAAACAAAAAAGCATTCATGCACAACAAAAACTACTAATGTGGGTGTAGCTTTCTCTCCTTGTTCTTTTAACAAACTAACATTAAACTTCTTCTTTCGACTTTATTAGTCCCACTGTATAGCAAGGTCGGCCGCTCGAGTCAACTTTTTCCATCTATTTCCGTTCTTTGCATTTTCTTCCCCCCAAGTCCTTCCTCACCCATATCCCTCATCACCACATCCATCCATCTGATCCGCTGACGCTCACACAAACTAACCTTATACTAGCCTACATTTTCTATGGTCAGGCATATAAAATGACATATCCAATGAAGGGTGTTAATTATGAGAGCATAATGACAAAATCGCAGCAAATTTTTAATGATAAATGTGGCAAAAAATCAATGATGCTGATAAATTTTCATATTGAAATACTTTTTAAAAATCTTACACATTATATATGTTGACTTATAAAAAAAACAAAATTTACTTATCGAGAAGTCTGACCTAAAAATTTTTACTGCGAGCAAGTTTAGATTTGGGCTAGGTCACACTCACGCCATCAACTGTCATTTCTATACAACCAGACACTGTTTACTTCTGTACTATATCATTTCGATTTGCGCTATATAAAGAGAACTGTTGCCATCAGGCTACATAAAATACAAATATTTTTAAAAACTAGTAAAAATTTAGGAAGAACTCATGTTGTGCTTAATAACTGTAGCTTCCATGTAGATCTTACCATGGAAAACAACAGAGGATTTGGAGTTAAAAGAACAAAAAAGAACAGTAAGAAAAAAATTGGGTAAAACTGAAGTCTGCTTCTGCAGCCCTCTAGTTTTGGTAACTAACAGTTTACAAGCAAAATAGGTGGCGTGTTCAGTGCCAGCCCCTTGGGGATGAGTGTAAAAACATGAGCAAAAGATGGTTAATAACATAAACACAAACGAAAGACCTAACACACACAGAAACATAAACAAAAGGCGGTAAATGTTCCAAACGGTGATGGGCAGGAACCAAACCACAGTAAACATCTTCATATTTACCAAAAATTGGAAGAAAATACTGTGCATAAAGAAATAAAATATGGAGTGAATTTTGAATGTGTAAATAGCCTACATGTACTAAAATTATGCCCTCTCCAATAATGTGTATTTCACGGACCATATTACGGACATAGGCCTGCAGCAACAAATCTATATAATGTGCCTGCATATATGAATGAATACATAGGAACCTTGGTATACAGAGAATTTTGATCTTTGGGGAGAATTTCACGACACACAATGTATGGAAACTTTTTACGGAATGTTCTTTTTTAAACGACAGGTCGTGTTAATTAGGATTAGCATAATTGCGAGGTAACCTGACTCTTACATCTGTACTGGCAATTCTGTTATTCAGTGTCTCTGAATTATGCTTTGTTATAATTTCTTCAATACTTTTGCAATACACTTACAATGCTTGTTTAAATAAATCAATGCATATTCTCAATAGGCTCGGTAGACAGAAGAGTGGGAGTGTGATGATAATAACTTCCTATAATCACATGACGAGTATAGTTTAGTTTCATTTACATGAAACTAAGCCAAGACTATTGGACAAATCCTGTATTCAGACCCGAATCATTAAATTACAAAAGAAAGTCATGAACAGGTCATGCAATCCACGAAGTTCAAGATACCTGAACCGACAAACTTCTTTCCAGCCAAGTTGGAAGAAATAAACGTATAAACGTGTCTGAGAGTAAAAATCTGATTAATGGCTACAGGCTACACATGATTCAGATTCAATGCGGAAACTCTTCGTCAACTGATGATTAAATTTCTGTTTCTAGTTCCTGAACCAAAATGGGTATCTCTACATAACAGCTCTGCATGAATTATTACCTCGATTTTCCTATAAATTCAGTGTTGCTGATGAAGAAAGCGGTGTGGTTTACTGTTGGTCAATTATTATTAACCTCATACCTACCCAACAATGCTGGGAAATCTACTATAAAAGGAACCATACTAACCTAACATACCCTAACCTAACCTAGTAGGCTCTGTTACTTAGTCGGGGGGCTGCGCCTGAACCCCCCGGGTGAAGGAAACTCCGCTTTTTACCAAAAGTTCTCCTGTAACATTGGGCACGCGCGATAGCATTCCAGGATGGCCGGCATGCAATAACATACCAGTTCTGAGGTTAATTACGGGTTAATTACAGTCGTCCAACAAAAAATAAAGGTAAATTCATGATAAGCAACCAAAATACTATTAAAAATGTCGATTTCCAAGGCAGGCTAATGCCCGACGCAGAGCCGTTATGCATTTCAACCCCAAAATGAAGCAGGTTAGAAAGAAATGGCTTTTTACGACTCAAATTTACTTTGTAAATATAAAACGATTTCGTAGATGTGTAAAAACAACAACATACATTAGGCTACTTTATGACACGTCGTCTGGTCCCTGTAAATTTCGGCTACTCCTGGCTACCATAACCAAGCAGACGAAACTTAGAATATAAGTAATACCATAACTAAAAATTCAAATTAAAACACTAAAGGTTAGACTGGGGTCTCAAGCCTGAGACTCAGGCTCATGGAGATTTGGCTTCGTCTCCCCCCCCCCGGGGTGACTGCAGGAGGCTAACTCAGCCTGAAGGTTATCCTGGAATGGAGTAAGGGTAAGTTTTAGAGAGAGAGAGAGAGAGAGAGAGAGAGAGAGAGAGAGAGAGAGAGAGAGAGAGAGACTCACACACTCACCAAGTCTCGTCGTCTGACAGGTCGGTCTCGTCGAGGCCGATGGGATCCATGGCCTCGAAGTCCGAGTCCAGCGCCTGGGACTGTCTTTTGGGAGTGGTGGGGGGTTGATGAGAATGCTCCTGGCCGCCCACAGGTGTACTCTCGCCCATGGGCACGGGACTGCCGCCCACACTACCACCACCTTCTTTCATCAACTGCTGCCTCTCCGACCGCAGCTCCTCATTCTGCAGCTCCAACTGCTTGACCAGAGCCTGCAGCTTCTTGACCTCGGCCTCTGTGTCCACCGTCTCCAGCCTGTTGTCCATGATCAGACTCATCTTGATGCTCGTGCGCATCAAACCAGGGCGAAACAACGCGACATTTGCCTCACATCTGCGGTTTCACTTGGCATCGTTAACCCCGAAACTGATTTCACTGTCAGGAAGAACAACAGATCGCGATGACATCTGGCGGCGGCCGCTTGCAACGGCGCTGGCTCAGATTCTCTCTCTCTCTCTCTCTCTCTCTCTCTGTCTCCCTCTCTCTCTCCGTGCTCTGCTCTGCTCGACTCGGGCAACACTTCGGGTTTCACGGACAGCATAACAGCACCACAGCTGCTGCAGCAGCAGCAGCAGAACAGCGGCAGAACCCACGGGCGTGCAACGTCTGTTTCGCCTCTCTCTCTCTCTCTCTCTCTCTCTCTCTCTCTCTCTCTCTCTCTCTCTCTCTCTCTCTCTCTCTCTCTCTCTCTCTCTGCCTTTCACCTTACTCTCTCAAAGGGGAAACTACTGAGAAACAGACGTAAACCATTCCAGATTTACTACTACTACTACTACTACTACTACTACTATTATTATTATTATTATTCAGAAGATGAAACCCATTCATGTGGAACAAGCCCACCAAAGGGGCCACTGACTTGAAATTCAAGCTCCCAGAGAGTATTATGGTGTTCATTAGGGATTCCAATTATTGAAAAGGGACAACAAATAAATTAATAAACTAACAAATAGATAAAAAATGTATCAAAATGCAAGGAGAATAGTGTTAGGGTAGTAATGCCTTGCGCCTTCCGTTGAACTTCCGAAGTCCCATTTTTTGTTCATTTAAGAAATATGGAAAGTAATGCATCGCTTACACTCTCTCGCCTTTAAAAATATCTTTCGACTTCTTTCTACCTGGTGCAAGAACGCCATTTCCGAATGGGTGACTCAAGATACACCAGGGACAAAATTCCTAGGTGCATTAGTGTTCCCACCAGTCATCCTTTAAAACCTTGATTCACCAGGACAAACTCAAGGTGGCCGTGGTTACAGCATATTGATTGAAGATGTCCTGAATCTATTTATTTTACGAGAAACGACCTCTTGGTTAACAGAAAAATATTACGTAAAATGTGAAATTTATAGCTAAAGTAATGGATAGTCAGTTCTCTTTATTGATATTTATTTTTTTCAAAAAATAAAGTATTAGACACTTTCTATCCCTGTTATATAATTTAAAGATTTAATTTTTGTGTAATTAAACATTTTAGCAAACATACTACTTATTTTTTCGTATGTTACAATATGTTTTCAACTTCCATCAAAATTTTGTGTAGATTTAGGTAAGCCCAACTTCTCTTCCTACGAATCTAAAGGATTTTGTGATCATCTTTATTTTTAAGTTATATATCAAATGACTCGGGACTCCGTTCAGGTTACACTTTCCTAAAATATATCTCATTACTCCTCTTGGTAGAATCTGAATATTGTATGCATCATTAATTCCTCTATATTCCAGTTTCTAAACACAAACGTCAACAGATTATTGGCGTTTTTTAACAAATTACATGGAATTCATATACCCTCTTGTAAAGTAAACGAACGCTAATTGTTTTTTCTTATGACGATCAGACAAAACCCTTATGATTATAATAATACAGTAGAAAATATGAAAAGGCGGTTGCAAGTGGATGTCGTACAGGATTTAATTAGTGAGATAGCGTAGCCATGTCATCGAAAACGATGGTAATACATAAACGTCAAGACTGGAAGTCCAATGGTCCTGACTGGAAAATTAAACACTCAATATAGGCCTAAAGGAACTTGGGAGCGATCCCCGTTTTGCAGACGATGAACTATTTTTTTATAATACTACTAACGATGTTTCTACGGGAATTTTTTTTTTCTTTTTGCTCACTTCTGGTACCTGGATTTCATATTTCTTTACTAACGTTTTCCGTTTTGGTGGTGAATTAAAAGGGTGTTACCCTTCCAGTTTTAAGCAAGTTTTTCGAGATGCGGTTGCTAGACCCATGCTCAGTGGCTGCTACCCGCGGCAGGATACAAAATAGAGAGAGAGAGAGAGAGAGAGAGAGAGAGAGAGAGAGAGAGAGAGAGAGAGAGAGAGAGAGAAGGGGGCCGATAAGTAGCGCTAAATTGTCAAAAATACCTACTTACCTTATAAATAGCCTACTTGCTTACATGAATACAAAATACTGTATATTGGAAATCACAAAACTCGCGGAAGAAAATGACGTTCTTGTTCTTCCTGTTTTAGATAAAGCCAGATAATGTCAGCTTCCTTGTTGCTTCTAAGCAGTCAGTACACGTTCATGACTCTCTTGAAAGAACTACGACTTTTTGCGGACTTCCTTGCATGTATTATGATATCCAAACGTTGGATTCATATTTTCGAGCTGAATCAGAAATCATTCATGCATCGTTTCATTAGTTTTCATTAATACGTTCAAGAGACGCAGCAAAATGTAACTTTAGGAACCGAGGAGGCCGAATTCCTGAATAGGCCTAAGGGAGAGAGAACATTCAGTTTAGGATATTTACACCTCTGTTAAGATCTATTAACAAAGCAGGAAGGTAAAAAATGGGACTAAATACACAAGTCTCGTCAAAGGGACTCAGAATAAGTTCAGTTAATGACGGCGTATATTACAACGCCGGAAAAGGAAGTCGAGGGCTGCTTGGGTAAGGCGGGGTTAGGACCTCGAAGAGTTCATTTCCAGGTGAAAAGATTTCCTGGTATGTACCAGCCATATTTAAAAGCCAAGATTTCCTTTCGCGGATTACATTTACGAATAAAAAAAAATACAGCATGAACTTTTATTTACATTTTGAAGGGTTTTCGCGTATGGCTTTAGTTAAGGGCATGTCATCTGTATTGCTTTACCAGTTATATCAGTGCTAACGTACGTGAGTTTTTAGTTTTCTGTAAAAGAAAACTATTGTGCCGACTTTGTCTGTCCGTCCGTACTTTATTCTGTCCGCACTTTTTCTGTCCGCCCCCAGATCTTAAAAACTACTGAGGCTAGAGGGCTGAAATTTGGTATGTTGGTCATCCACCCTTCAATCATCAAACATACCAAATTGCAGCCCTGTAGCCTCAATAGTCTTTTTTTTTTTATTTAAGGTTAAAGTTAGCCATGATCGTGCTTCTGGCAACTCAACAACACAGGCCACCGCTGCCGGCTGAGAGTTCCATGGGACGCGGCTCATACAGCATTATACCGGGACCACCGAAAGATAGATCTATTTTACGCTGTACAGAAAACTCGATTGCACTGAAGAAACTTCTTGTACTCCATAAACTTTCAGCATAGTATCCCAACTTACGAACACGAACTGTGAGCAAACGAGTTGATGAACAATTGCGATACAAAACCAAAAAAAGGGGGGCAAAACATTTATCTTCACCATTTCTGAAGCGGTAAAGAGACATCCTGTGTATTCCTGTGGTATTTTCACACCAGCGGAATGACGAAGAACCTTGTGATTTCCTGACTTGAGCACATATCGTACAGATCGATTATGAAAATCCTCCTTCTTCCCCTGAATTCGCAGTCTTCCATACACGGTGCGCCTTTCACAGCTGACGAGAAGGGTAACCAATCTTTACCACAATGCTAAACATTCTGAAAGGTTCGTAACTTTGGAAAACAAAACGTAAATGAAGACTCCTTAATGTGTGATAATATACACGTTTTCGTCTGAGCAGTAGTGAGGTTTTTACGAATGTGTATGTTCGATACTTGAGTGCTCTCAGTGGGAAGTTTTCGAGATTATAACGAGTGATCGATCAGAAAACCTGCAGTCATTGTTAAACGTGTTACTTCGGAATACTAATGGAGTGACGTCTCATGATTTGAGAGAGAGAGAGAGAGAGAGAGAGAGAGAGAGAGAGAGAGAGAGAGAGAGAGACCCGCATAGAAGAAACGGGACTAGGCTGAGAAGAAGAAGAAGGAGAGAGAGAGAGAGAGAGAGAGAGAGAGAGAGAGAGAGAGAGAGAGAGAGAGAGAGACACCGTATAGATATCCCCCTATAGAAACGGGACTAGGCTAAGAAGAAGAAGAAGAAGAGAGAGAGAGAGAACGTATATACCCTCGTATGGAAACGGGACTAAGTACGGGCTGCTCTAGAAGCAAGAGCCCGTGCTGGCACAAGGCCAGCTAAATCTGAAACAACAACAACGGGACTAAGCTGAGAAGAAGAAGAAGAAGAGAGAGAGAGAGAGAGAGAGAGAGAGAGAGAGAGAGAGAGAGAGACCCCGTATAAACACCCTCTTATAGAAACGGGACTAAGCTGAGAAGTAGAGGGAGAAGGAGAAGAAGAAGAAGAAGAAGAGAGAGGGAGAGAGAGAGACCCCGTATAAACACCCTCTTATAGAAACGGGACTAGGCGGAGAAGAAGAAGGAGAAGCGAGAGAGAGAGAGAGACCCCATATAGATACCCTCTTATAGAAACGGGACCAGGCTGAGAAGAAGAAGGAGAAGAAGAGAGAGAGAGAGAGAGAGACCCCGTATAGATACCCCCGTATAGAAACGGGACTAGGCTGAGAAGAAGAAGAAGGAGAGAGAGAGAGAGAGAGAGAGAGAGAGAGAGAGAGAGAGAGAGAGAGAGAGTATAGAAACCCCGTATAGAAACGGGACTAGGCTGAGAAGAAGAAAAGGAGAGAGAGAGAGAGACCGCGTATAGATACCCTTGTATAGAAACGGGACTAGGCTGAGAAGAAGAAGAAAAAGAAGAAGAAGAAGAAGAAGAAGAGAGAGAGAGAGAGAGAGAGAGAGAGAGAGAGAGAGAGAGAGAGCATATAGATACCTCTGTGTAGAAACGGGACTAGGCTTAGAAGAAGAAGAAGAAGAAGGAGACGTAAAGAGAGAGAGAGAGAGATCCCGTATAGATACCCCTGTATCGAAACGGGACTAAGCTGAGAAGAAGAAGAAGAAGAAGAAGAAGAAGAAGAAGAAGAAGAAGAAGAAGAAGAAGAAGAGAGAGAGAGAGAGAGAGAGAGAGAGAGAGAGAGAGAGAGAGAGACCCCGTATAGATATCCCCATATAGAAACGAGACTAAACTGAGAAGAAGAAGAAAAGAGAGAGAGGAGTTATCATCAGCTTTGTCAATCGAGCTTCTGGTTTCTTGTGATCAGTTTCTTGGGGCTAAGTTGACTCTGCAGATTAACGCGTCAAGGACACCCCATAACTGTTCCAGGCGTTTCCAGTAACTAACCTTTAACTAGGCTTGTACAGTACTTCCCATGTGCTTTTTATTTCCCGTCTCTTGTTTAAGACAGATATATGAAACTCGCTTGAAAAGCCAGCTGAACAGGAAATACGCTTTGGTTATCATTTATAGCAGTAATTTTCATGAGTTCTGATTGCCCTCCTAAAATTAGTCTTGTTCGAATCACTTACAATTTCCGGTGCTACGTTTCACCTACTCCGAGGTGCTAGTACTAAACACCGTAAGGTAAATGCGAATTAGACAGCCGCACGAAGATATCGTTTATTAGTATAGTTTGTCTACCACACAATATAGAAATAGGTGTATATAATACTTTGATCCCCGAGGGGCTATAGTACTCAACATGGCGTCCCAAGTAGCTTCCGCCATGTTTAGTACTAGCACCTCGGATTAGGTGACGCGTAGACAACATACCAAACTAGCACCCATTTTTCTCCATTGACAATAATTTTCAAGCACTTTCCCCTTGCTCTGCAGTCGCTCTTTACCGTCGCCAACCAACACAGGATCTTCATACATCACACATTCATGACCAGCAATTTTCTGCATCTCCTTCCCTTTCCCTGAGGTCTGTCATCACTTCATCACCAAAATGTTAAATAGAATAGGGACAACACATTCTTGCCACAGACCCACTTTTACAGCAAACCAGCCACTCTCCCAGCTACATACTCCAACTGTCACCATAAGAAATCTGATATAGCTACAAAAAGAACTCTATATACTCAGCACCTTTCATATTTCACATCTTGATTATACACACACAGATATATATATGCACAGTATATATATATATATATATATATATATATATATATATATATATATATATATATATATATATATAGTTGTGAATGGAGTATAGAATGATCTACAGGTCTTCATTGGAAGGGTGGTAGAGCTTTCGGCTGGCACGCTGTTGGCCCAGCGTTCGACTCTCCGAGTGGCCAATGAAGAATTAGAGGAATTTATTTCTGGTGAAAGAAATGCATTTCTCGTCATAATGTGGTTCGGATTCCACAATAAGCTGTAGGTCCCGTTGCTAGGTAACCAGTTGGTTCTTAGCCACGTAAAAATAAATCTAATCCTTCGGGCCAGCACTAGGAGAGCTGTTAATCAGCTCAGTGGTCTGGTTAAACTAAGGTATGCTTAGAATGATCTACGCAGATGTTACAATGCTCTTATGGGAATAAATGAACACCAGTACCCTTGAACAATGAATGTCACTATGGATGGTGGAAGAATGGAAGTGATTGTTGGTGTGAGTATCTGGAAGTAAATACAATGAGTAATGGTTATATGAGAGAAGACGTAATTCGCAGAATAGGTGGAGCAAGAAAACTAGCGCAGTAAATGCAAAAGATTACGAAGAGACTTGTATTGTCCATGGAAAACCAGGTGGAAATGTATGAAGGGATTGTTGAGCCAACTCTCCTTTATGGAAGTGAAGTGTGAATATTAAATGCAAACGAAAGAAGAGAGGGTGAAGCTTTTTAGATGAAAATGCCTGCACAGTATGTGGAAATGGAATGGTGAAAAAGACTGCGTAGGTGAAAGGACGGATTAGCATCGAATTCAGATGTTTGAGGGGGAAGAAAGAACGTAATGAATGAAAGAGGTGAAAGGAAGGACCAGGAAATGTATGAATGCGTGTATGAATCAGTTTAATGAGATTTTTCTTTGCGGTTACCAAGGTCCTGATGAATTAATATGTATGTTTTGACTGTGAAGTTGTATTTTAAACCTCGGTTTGTGGATGGAACTGACTATCTGTGCTTGAACAATCACGGCTTATAAGATCTAGAAAGGCAAAAAAGATTTCTCGGGGCCAAATGCACCGTTGCCCAGCTTATGAAACATTGTCGATAATATAATACTTTTGAAGAGCGATTGCTTGAGGTATTACGCATTTAAGAACATAAATTTAACGGCACATATTACGATCGAAACCAGTTTGTTGCCAAGGAAGGAATTCGCCATTTTCCAGTATAAATTTTATCTCAGTCAGCTGAATTAACCAAATAAATAGCAGCTGTTCCCGTGCCGCGCAAATAAAGCAGTTATTGTTCCGAAGTTCCCGCCTGCCCCGTGGCGCTGCATATCTATATTTCGTCCAAAATATAATATGAATATCTTGCCGAATGCTATTTCCTTCCAAACTTCCGGGCTTGGCCTCTGCCTGACCCGAGTGAAATACGGCCATGAAAAGAGCTTACGCTTATAAAGGAAAATCAAGTGCGGATTTGCTGTCGAGGTCCTTTGTTTTGCGCCGACATTCCGGTCGCCCAATGGCGAGGCTGACTGGGGAGGGATGAAAGGCATCTCTCCAAATGGCTCGTGACTCAGGTGGAAGGGCCTCCCAGATAATCTGTACGAAGGGAATTGAGAATTAAATCAACTTTATTTTGGGATTTAAACTCACTCTTGAAATGAGCAAAGACGTTCTTTGACTAAAGGATGCTTACACTTATAAATCAGTTCACGGTTTTTGAAGCGGAATCTACAATAAAAAAAAAAAAGTTTTTTCAAGCGAAGACATAACGATACCGCGTAAAGTAACTAAACTGTTTTTTAGAATATGGAATGAAACAAAACCCGATGATTGGGAGTTAGGAATCACAGTGAAGAGACGAAGGAAATGGGGACCTGACTGAATATGGTAATAATTAGTCTAGAGAAGAAAACATTATAATCAGACTTTTGTATTAAGACATTGTGCAGAAGAGTATGGAATTTAAAAATCCCATTATATTGGCTTTTGTTGATTAAGAGAAGGCATTTGACAAGACTAATTACACTGAGGTTCGTTTGTCATTATGGTATTCCGGTTAGATAAGCAAAACTAACACGAAGGGGGCGGTGGACCTCAAAAGCTAAGGAATTCTGGATTGCTGTAATAATATACCAAAAAAATATTTACAAGAATGGTCCTTAAGCCTCATTTATTATTATTATTCATAATGAGCATATGTGAAAAAAAAATGGATAAACCGCACAGGTATTCGAATAAATTAGGCAACACATAATTAACGAAGGGGCGAAAATGAACGCCCCTAACTACGTAAAAGATCAATTTTACTGTTTTCTTACACAGAATGTCTCCGTATAAGCTCCCAGCCTGTGCACGTCAATACCGCGAATACACATTTTAATTTACTGTGGCGTAGGCTAGTCACGTATCGTATGATGCCCATTATTGATTTTCTCCTTTTCTTTTATTCTTTACCTTTTCAATTTGTGCTTTGGACTGCGTACATAATTATGCCGAAGTTATAAAAAAAGTGTTTTAGAAGTTTCAGTAATTCTGCTATTCTTCGCAGACACATTAGTCTTACTACAGTATGTTTCAGCCTATAATGCTTTACTCCAGTTAGTTTTTCGAACCATTTATATGTATGTTAAACTATATATATCTTGTTTTTCAGTGTGTACAACGTTTGACTCCAAGCAGTTTTCCCGAGTGGTCTGGGCTTCCCCTACCATTCTTCGAACGCTCGAAGCGTCCGGTTTTCCATTTTTCTTTTGCTGCTGGTTGCACCCATATACCTGCGTGGTTCCCTTTAAGTGGCTGGTATTTGGTATTCACCTGGATCATTAGTCCTCCGAGTAGAGAGAGAAAGCTCTCTCCTGCCGATTACAGAGTGACGCGACATTTCAAGAAGCTCCAGAGTGGGAGTTATGAATCTTACGAAACAATTCAAAGCTTAGGCCTATGAAGACCAAAATTTTAGGCCAAACTGATACTTCAGGAGAGAGAGAGAGAGAGAGAGAGAGAGAGAGAGAGAGAGAGAGAGAGAGAGAGAGAGAGATCCACACGAAAACTTACATATACGCCAAATTACGGCAACCTTAACAGGGTCTAACCATGCTACTTTGTCCTTTAGACAGATTTCTATCTCTCTCACCTTTTGCGAGAGTTTCGCAACTCGGAACACAATGGCGCCAGTTAGAACAGATTCCTTTGTTTTCTGACAGACTTCTTAACAGAAGGAAAAAATGGAAGGGAAGGTTGGTCCTACAGAATAATAATTGTCATGTGGTACGTCATCGTTCTTATGATTTCTTTACATACAACATTATCTAAGATAGCGCGTGTATGCTATATTACAGCACGTCATCAGGTCTATGCATATGTCCATACACATGCATAGACATAAAAAATTACAGTCTATATATGCTTGTTAGTCTAGCATGGTTTTAACAAGGAAACCGCCCATACTCATTACTTCTCGCTTTTAACAGCCGTACATAGATATGGTAAAAGTAAAAGGTAGTTTTACACGAATGCATGAGTGATCCCATAGACTAGAGACGGGCGCCAGTTAAGGAACCTTTTTTTTTTTCTTCTTCTTCTTTGAAGTCTGTGGCAACGGAGCACAGCTGAATAACCATCCTGTCATACGAATCATCCCAACGTATTCTGGAACGGTCCCTAATGATGAAACCACGAATCTGGAAACTTAACTCGTAGTAGTAGATGTAAATAAAAGCAAGTCATTCCTTGTGTGAAAGGGAAGTGATCTCGTTATACTTTACAGCCCAGAATTTTTTCTTGTCAGTGACTCAGCTTGTACCCACAGCCTGAGCTCAGTCCAGCTGCGTCTCAGAGTTGGGACTATCCATTTGTACAGAGTCTTGGAGCGTTTCTGTTCTAAGTTGTGTGACCAACGATGGTTGGAAGGCAACAATAAACGGTGGTCAGTTCATGTAAATGGGTCAATAATTGTAATAATATTTCTTTTTACCTCCATTGACCTGTGTGGTAGGTTATTGTCACTGGTCCTAATCAACACCTTAATATTCCTTGGAAGCTTAAAGAAAGTCAGTGGACCCTTTGGTGGGCTTCTTCCATATGAATAGGTTTCAGCTTCTGAATAATAATAATAATAATAATAATAATAATAATAATAATAATAATAATAATAATAATAATAATAATAATAATAATAAATAATGAAAGGTCTCGCCCTCAGTCCAGCTCATGGTACTATGGTGTTAAGATGAAGCAATTCGTCAACTTTGCTTTCTTTTTCCCATCTTGCTTAATTATTATTGGAATATGTTATTTCTTATAGGTAAATTAACCATCACTATAAAATTTATTTCCATATATTTCTATCCTGAGGTTTCCTGTAGTTGAAGTTAATAATTTTAATCCGCATAGCTTCAAATATCTGAAAGCCAAATATAATCTGGTTAGAAAAAATTCATTCCCTTTTTAAGCAGTCAGTGTTCTTTGTACACAAAAATAACTATACATAAAAAGAAATGAAAAAGAAAAAGCGTATAAATTGACATATGAAGTACAGAATTTTGCACAAAAGAATCATGTACTTTTGCAGTGTTTATTTATATATACTTTATATATATAATGATTTTTCCATACATCCTCAGCATCTTGTAAACAAAACCGACGAATGAAAAAAGCTAGCAGTCATTTCTTTGGAACGATACGGAGAAAGAATAGTTAAATAGCGAATGCCATAAAGTAATTTTGACTTAATTTGAATAATAAATAAAAATAGATGCAGAATCCGTAACAAGTTGTGGTTAGAGAAAGGTTTTAACGATTTGTAACACCTTACCAAATGAATGATTTGATGGTATAGGTCTAGCCTAGGCTACCAAATTTCATTCTCTTGCTGTTACCAATCTGAGACATTTGGTTCGATGAAAACATACATTAAAAACTTTAAAAATATTTTTCACTACGATCAGAGTAACAAAACTACTTTCCTAGGACTGGTTGAGCCGTCCAAAATGTTTTCATTGTAACATGTTGAAAAGACGAGGCATGTTGACGCAACCTAACCTCCCTCTACAGTCTACACCCGCTTACTCCTTATAAGCCTTTTCAATAATGGACAAGCTCTCTTTCGATTTATATGATGCGGGACATATAAGATGATGAATGATGCTGCGATTTCAAAACCAAAGTCGCCATTGTACTTATGGACCACAATATGCTAAAAGGATGACTTGTTGACACAGAAAGGATGTGCTATTTTAACTTAGAATCAAAGAATACGCGTTGCTTTCTACAAGACAGTATCCTACAAACTCGTCCTACAGAACCTCTACTGAAGAGAGGAAGCGGGCATGGAGGTGGGCATGTAGGTACAGCAAAAGGCTGAAATATGCTTGCCTAGGGGCCCACGGAAGGGACGCTGAAAGCATCCTTTAGTGATGCCCACAGTGCACCATTTGGGACGCACAGACCGCCCTGTAATCTGGTCCCTACGGAGGAGCGGAAGTGAAGTACTGATCGCAGTATAATGAACTTTTGAGATAATGAGCGAAAAAACAAAGTAACGTCGAAGGTTTTACGAAATTCATCTCTTCGTGAAAAGGATAAACAATGACGAATCTACGACAAACGAGTAACTCGGTCTAATGCACGGAGAGAGAGAGAGAGAGAGAGAGAGAGAGAGAGAGAGAGAGAGAGAGAGAGAGAGAGAGAGAGAGAGAGAGAGAATCGGAAATGGTGCAGGTATGGATTGTGGAATGAAAAGGAATATAAAGTTTAGACCAAAGACCAAGCGCTGGGACCTCTGAGGTCTTTCAGCGCTGCTGAAAGGGACATTGACAGTAAAGAAGGTTTGAAAGCTGTAACAGGATGAAAACCTCAAAGCAGTTGCACTATGAAATAATTGTTAGGAGAGGTGGATAGCAAAATAAAAGAGAGATAGGAATGGAGGTACAGTAAAAGAAACGAAAGGGGTCGCACCTAGGGGCCTAAGGAAGGGACGCTGCAAAGAACCTTTAGCAATGCCTGCGGTACACTAAGGGCGCTCCCCTCCCCCACAACGGGGGGCGTGGATTGTAGAAGTTACTTAAAGGAGAATGGAGTGGAATGATTATTATCATTAGCCTTAAACATCAAAAGGAAGTGAATAAATACAGCCTTTTTATACTATATTTCAAAGCTATAATAAGGCGTAAAATGGCACGTTAACTATAGTATATGTAACTTTCAAGTTTATACTCTATGACAACTATGATAGGTATTTGTTTAATATCAAATTACTGTGGTTTTTGTATTCACCAAAACTAGTGTCAACAAGCGTGAACAAATAAGAATGCCATTTAGTTGTTGTTTAAAATTAAGATGAGTTTGTGCTGGCACGGGCTCTTGCCCTAGAGCAGCCCACAAAGTTGGACTATCTGCACTGTAGGCCTACCCACCAATGTATATCGTTCAAATGAAAATAAATTATGTAAAAAGAGCAGTCTGTAAACAGAAATATGTATAGTTCTTTCTCAGAAAACTTTACAAATGATTAATATGTAGAAAAAAAAATAGTGACAATGTTGACAAAAAATGTGATATTGTTTCTATATGGACTATTAAACTTAACCTAAGAAAAAAAAAAGCTAATCCCCGTTTTCTATTGCTTTTTAATAGCCAGTCACTTTGCACTAAACGTGTTCCTTTTGCGGATGGCCTAAGAGTTCTACTACAATTCTCACACAAAATTTTGATGTCTAAAGGGCAAAAATTTCAGTTAAACCTCCACTGAGTTGCATTGACAACCTTCACTAGCAAGAGGTTTCAGAGATGATTAAAAAAAAAAAACAGTAAAATATCAGGATTCAATTCTCTCTCTCTCTCAAGGGACTGGACAAGGTCGATCCTTATGGAGGAACCTGCGATCCTTACCCTAATATACTCAGTCAATTGCCTCACAGAACCTAGGAGGGACTAGAAGACGGAGCTGAAGGAGTGAGGGAAGCAACACCTGAAGAAGAAGAAGAAGAAGAAGAAGAAGAAGAAGAAGAAGAAGAAGAAGAAGAAGAAGAAGAAGAAGAAGAAGAAGGAAAAGATAGAGCAGACATATGTCCAGACCTAAATGTCTACACAGTCTAAAGACCTTAGCCATTTTCTGACAATACACAAAAGTATTCGTTTGCTCATCAGACCAGTCCTTACATACTTCACAAAGACAAGATGAATCACACTTATTACCATCACATTCCAAACCGAATACATGGGTTTAAAACACTTGTGAGATTTTGAGCAAATAAATAAAATAATAATGTAGGTTTACAAAACTATCTCTTTGATAAAAGAAACAATAGTGATGAATCTATGAGGAACAATGAGAGAGAGAGAGAGAGAGAGAGAGAGAGAGAGAGAGAGAGAGAGAGAGAGAGAGAGAGAGAGAGAGAGAGAGAGAGAGAATCGGAAATAGTTCAGGCGTGGATTGTGGATGATGAATAAGTACGTTTTTGGATTTACCTAAGCATGGAAAGAGGAAAAAAAACATTAATTACCATAAGGAAGAAAAGGTTTCACAATCATTCTATAAAGCAGGTGTATATTTCATCACAGATGGGATAAAATAACTATCAGTATCGATTTGATCTGGTTTTTTATTCACCAAAAATAGTAACAAAATTTCGCAATACTGGAAGATCAACACTATTGTTAATATTTATCTCCAGCTACATGGTAACAAGTATTTCAAAAGAAAAATAAATAATAAACTATGTAAAAAAAAGTCTTTGTATGCAGAAATATTTCTCAAAAAACTTCGCAAATGATTCTGTATCATAAAATAGTGATAAAGTTGAGAAAAACTTTTTTGGGGCTAATATACGTAACAGATGAGCGAATCTCCATTTTCTGTTGACATGGAACCGATACCCGGCCCCCCTCCTTCACACCCCCAGCAAGAAGCCTGTAAATTGCTATTTCATTTAACAAATGAAGCATTAAGCAAGTAACCATTCCTTTCTGTTCTATGGAACGATACTGAGAAAGAATTATTGTTAAATTTGGAATGCCATAAAGGAATTTTGACTTACTGGGGACGATGACCCATAAAAATACAAGCTGGTTTAAGATTCTTTACTGTCGCCATTTTTAAAGGCTTGCTTTTCCCTTGTGATGGTTCCATAACTTTCACCATTGAGCAATTCCTTTTATATATATTTGAAAAATTTGTACTTAGAGAAAGGTTTAAATGATATAATACTTAACCAAATCAATACTTTGATGGTATAGGCCTAGGCTACCAATTTTCATTCTCTTGCTATTGCCAATCTATGAGAAATTTGCTTCGATGAAAACAAACATTAAAAAATACACAAATATCTTTCATTTCGATCAGAGTGACAGAAGTACTTTCCTAGGGTCTGGTTGAGCCGTCCAAAATGTTTTCATTGTAACATGTTAAAAAGACGAGGCTTGTTGACGCAACCTAGCCTCCGCACCCACTTACTCCTTCCTAAGCCTTTTCTATAAAGGACAAAATCTCTTTTGCTTTATATGATGTTGCGATTTCAAAACCGAAGTCGCCATTACACTTACGCTCCACAACAATATGCTAAAAGGGTGACTTGTTGACACAGAAAGGATTTGCTACAAGTAACGGCTATTTTAACATGGAAGCGAAGAATATTTTTTTGTTTATGTCCTGAAACAGTTCCCCCAAAGTGTGACGATTCGGAATTTCGGTCCAGAAACCACCTGCGGTGATAAGCACTTGGTTAAACAACCCTGACACTGCCTTTAGTGTGTAAAACTGACAAAAATGGTGGCATATTGCATTCTAGAAGCCTACACACTGCAGATAATTCTCAATGACAAAACCAAGCTAGCTGCTGGAGCTCTCGTGCATCTCATTTACAGGGTTAAAAGGCGAGACTGACTGACGTATGTGGTGTTGTTCCCATTAAAATGTGCCCCAAACGTTTCAAGTGCTGAGCACTTTCAAAGACACTGGATTTCGAAAAACTTTGGGAACAATATAATTTAAATAAAAATCCACTCACCGGCCATATTTATTCGATTAGTCTGCCCGTATAAAAACTTTTTGTGTTAAATTCAGCTTGAAACATAATCATTAATACTCAATATTTTATTCAAGAAGCTGTAATTATCAATTGAATTTTGATATAGAAACAGAAATATATCAATATATCCCTTTCGTTTCCGCCAATCTCATAATCTCATTTAAATCAAACAAATTCACCACCTAGCACTCTGCAGGGCCCGAGTTCGAATCCCAGACCGGCCAATGAAGAATTAGAGGAATGTATTTCTGGTGACAGAAATTCATTTCTCGGTATAATGTGGTTCGGATTCCACAACAAGCTGTAGGTCCCGTTGCTAGGTAACCAATTGGTTCTTAACCGCGTAAAATAAGTGTAATCCTTCGGGCCAGCTCTCTCTAGGAGAGCTGTTTATCAGCTCAGTGGTCTGGTTAAACTAAGGTATACTTAACTTTTATACACAGAACCATTAAATCCCATTGTGCCTCTGTTGACCTAAGGCATGGGTTATGCACTTGGTAGTCAGTCGACTGTCATGAATTGGGGAAAGAGCTGAAAAGTTATTATAATGTCGGGAACACTGGCGCGCGAGAGAGCTTTCTGTGGAAATATGCTTGATGCACAAAAGCAGGTACGCATATATATATATATGTGTGTGTGTGTATGCGTGTGTGTATATGTATATATATGTGTAGGGTATCTAAACCATCCCGTCTTGTTGAAGCCTAAAACGCTTAATATGAATATATATACACTGAAGATGTGTGTATTTAGTGATACACACACATATATGAATATATATATATATATATATATATATATATATATATATATATATATATATATATATATATATATATATATATATATATATATATATATATATATATATATATATATATATATATATATATATATATATATGAGTATATATGTGCGTGGCGCATCCCGCCCGCGCGCCAAAATGTTACTCCCACCAGTTGTAGGCGGAAGCCGCCTATCTTAAGATGGGGAGGAGTTTCATTTCACACTGGGAGAAAAGGAAATAGATAAGAGATCGATGCAACAGCCCGTGGCACGAGACAGTACCTTGCCTTTCCTTTTCCCGAATCCTAACAATGCATCGTTCGAAACTTAATTGGCATTACTACTTTCCACCTCACACGCTTCCTCCCTCTCTCTCTCTCTCTCTCTCAGTCAGGGTCAGAAACTTCGCTGCCAGGTCTTTTGCGGTTCGGTTTTGACCTTTGGTGGTGAACCAGACTGTGGGAATCACTACTAAGATTGCGGTTCGTAAAATGAAGGTAGACATTGCGTCTAGTAAAAGGTGGAAATGCTGAAAAGATTGATAATTCTTCCTAGGTCATGTAATAACGAAGACGTTAAAACAAATAATAAAATGCACTATAGATTATATATATATAGAAGTCTCATCGCACTAACAGTAAGAAATGCCTACCAATTTCAAAACGGAAATATAAAAATGTAATCAGGAACACATTCCAACAAACAGATTCCATCTAACTTGATTGTATTACTAGATAAACATCCCGTCACTCTTATTTCTTCGTGAAATAGATGTATCTACGTAAGAAACTAACGAACACGATGCTAGGATCAAACAAGACTGTTGTGGCTGCAGAGTGGCATTTGCGTATCAAGATTTAGGTGTTTAGAAGGCTGGCATTCTAGTGTAACGTAACTCTTTGCGTAACAGACAACAGCTGGATGATTCAAACGTTCGTCCGTTGCGCTGAATTATACTCGATTTTGCATGAGACAACGTAACAGATGTGAACGCCATCTTGTTATATTCTGTATGCAAGTGGTGATACATTTTTATATACTGTTTCTCTTTTAGAAAATAGCGAGTGCTAGGATTCACTCATACACTTTAATCCAAAAAATGCAAAAAAAGCAAGATAAAAGTTGTGAGGTTTTAGATAAGCATACAACGCCTATAAAAGATAAGGTGCAAAAAAGTATGAAGACATTGTTTGATCAGCTGCCCCTGAGTTACGTGAAGTTAATGTAAAAGGATGAAACTAAATGAAAGATTTCATTCAGCATCGTATGCGCATGCGCAATACGATGCACTAGCCAGTCTGGTGTCTATGGGTGAAGGCATTAGCAATTATTATTTGGTGTTACATGCAAAAATGTACCCCTTATTTGATGGCAATGTGAGCAACTGTAACCTAACCAGATTATGCACATTCAAAATAAACTTATTTTTGTTTCATATTCGTTTTGAATCCTTTTACAGTTAACGTAGGTTTACTAAATGAGCAAGTTTTACATATCCATAAGAACCAGAGTCTTTCCGTTGATATCTGTAGCGTGTAACGAGTCACCCTTGAGATGGGATCATCTGTAGCAGTTTGGAAACTTCATCTGTAGCAGTTAGGAAAGTAACCAGAACTTCCATCCATTTCTGCAGTAACTGAGGCTTTTAAAAATCACTGCCGGAACTTCGGAAGTGCTTATCTTATCAAGTTTTGAGGATTCGTTATCGCTGGGTGTATTCCACCACACTGATAGCTGAGATTGTTCGTCAACGTGGGATAACAATGAACGAGGAATAAAAATAAGCTGTGGAGGTTACCTACTGTACACTAGGACAAGATGAAAAGACTGTAATGAAAGATTTGGCTCTAATTGCTACGAAAGGAGAACTGCGTCTAGTATAATATGTGAATAATGTAAAGAAATGTGACGGATTATAAATCAGTCAAACATTATGGAGAGAGAGAGAGAGAGAGAGAGATTCAAACTAATCTTACTGGAAATTAGTTTTATGAGTAGCTATATAACAGTGATTCTTAAACTGCAGGGCGCGCCCCCCTGGGGGGCGCCAGAAGCTTCCAAGGGGGGCGCAAGCGGAGTTGCCACATGGTGCCTATTATTTTTTTAATTTGTGATGTTAATTGCAAAATTGCCAAAAACGTTATCACTGCTTCCATATATTTTCTAATTATTATCTCAAAACATGCCAAAAATTCAAAATATAAGTCAACTTTAATTTCAAATCTTGTTGATGAATTGTCTTTTATTGTTATAAGTATAATAGCATACAAATAGACAACATATTGTTTATAGATTATAGTTGGCAAAAATTTCAGTGGTAGGGGGGCGTGGGGTGTATACATAATGCAGAGGGGGGCACAAGACAAAAAAGTTTAAGAACCACTGCTATATAACTTTGTGATGTTGAATTTTGGCGGCCTTAAATAATTTCTGTCCGAATATTCATGCAATCAACGGGTTATTCTCACTTTGCCGGTTATGATACTCTAGGAAGCATTCACGGGTAATTATATTCAACGAAAGTGAAACTAACTTACTAGGCAAATCAAGGAGAAATTCAACAAAAATATTAACTGGCAGTCACAAAACTCTAGAGTTAAACCTAATACCGATCAAACTCACAATGCGAGAGCTACTCCTGAGTCAGCTCATTGAGGTTAACATGTTACATAAACTAAAAAGACATTATACAATAAAATCTAGACGCTACAACGATGGAAACTCTACTTAATGTTCTCGCAGTCTTGAAGGAATGGAATGGATTATAAAATTTAGGCCAGAGGTCGAGCGCTCGGAAGTATGACGAAGTCATTCAGCGCTGAAATGGAAACAGAGTGAAAAGGCTTGAAAGGTGTATCAGGAGGAAAACCTCTCAGTTAGACCCACCTCCAGGCCACGAGTTCGTTATATCCTTAGATATAAGGCGTTAATGCCTTTCAAATATACTTTTTTTTTCATGGACTAATTTGGCTTGATTTAAACGTGCTGTTTAGCCGTTGGTCTGATCCGTCAGAAACTTTTTAAGTTTCAGACTGATCGAACCAGGTTGTTAAACCTGAATCAGTAGTACTTGAATCATCAGTGTGTAAAGTGGTAAACTCCCAGAGCTCCAGACGATGGCACACTCGCAGTAGGCTATATATTAATATATATGGGAGAATGTACCGAGATGTTAGGAAGCATCCATGTATGTCGTATGTGCAAAGCCCGGAATGAGATAGGAGCAGCATACGATATTCTTTTGGGAAAACTCAAGGAAAAAAGGCCATAGTTACGCGAGATTCAGTGACGAGGAAAATAAACTTAATGACAACAGCCACAGATGATGTAGATGTTCCTTCTTTACGTTACTACGACCATCTACTTCCGTCCATCAAGGACTAAAAAAAATGGGTCGACCCTCATCAACTAATATTGACGAGGTAAGGCGAATAGACTATTCGTACTGTGCTAGGAGGCATGTGTCCATTGTAGGTAATATGCGTGAAAATTAACGTATATCGTTATCATACTAAATATGGTGCAAGCTTTAATATAAGGTTTTATGATACTGTAATTCAATGCATCATCGTTTCAGTTTATACGTCAGACTTTCCCATTGTTGTAGGCCTATGCTTGCATAAGGGTGAAACGTTGGTGGGTACCTGACCTAGGCGTATAAGACAAGAAACAGCCCTTGATAATCACATTTAGTTAATAAAAATCAAGATAGATTACTATATTTATTACGTTACAGCTGGAACCCAATTAAAGTTTGGTGTTGTGAGTCAATAATTGCTTATATAATTATAACAATATCTTTTCACAAGCCATTCTTTGGAAGATATATTGCGAGAACGTTGCCTTGTGATCTTGACTAGAATAGCGCCTGAAGCCGTTAGCGCAAAATAAATAGGAAAATAGACTTCTCGTACTCATCAATTTGATCAGTTCATCTTGCACGTGAAGCCAGTTTGATCAACCCCGTTTGTCAGACTGGTCTGACAAAATTTGAACGTGTCAGGGGGACCGTTTGAGGAAGTTGACAGAGAGATACGTCAGGCCAGTTTGATAAAGTCAGTACGCCTATAAGCTATGGGGTTTGAAGAATTCATGGCGGTGATGCAAATGACATCGGTTGGTGGCTCTGTGAATGTACTCATTTATAAACAAGTAAAAAAATTCGCCGAAGTTTCTTCGGCGCAATCGAGTTTTCTGTACAGCCGCTACAGCTCATAATCAAGGTCACCGAAAATAGATCTATTTTTCAGTGGTCTCGATATACCGCGGCCCAAGAAACTTTAACCACTGCCCGGTGGTGGCCTATCCTATATACTCGTACAGTAGTTCCCAGAAGCACGATTATGGGTAACTTTAATCTTAAATAAAATAAAAACTGCTAAGGCTAGAGGGCTGCAATTTTGTATGTTAGACAATTGGAATGTGGATGATCTACATACCAATTTGCAGCCCTCCAGCCTCGGTAGTTTTTAAGATCTGAGGGCGGACAGAAAAAGTGCGGACGGACAGACAAAGCCGTCACAATAGTTGTCTTTTACAGAAAACTAAAACGACACATTTACGCATTTCTTGTAAGAGGGAGTGGCTTCACCAACACACAAACTGTAGATCGATCGCCTCTCATTTTACCAAACTGTATCTATAACGAAACGAATTACGGGATAAATAACGGTACAGTAAAAACGACTGAGCTTCCCTTTTAGTACGTGTTGTTGCTATTGTTGCTAAAGCTGAGGCGGGAGCTGTTAATTTAATAACGAGGCAACGTTGATTCATGGAAATTCCCGCCTAGAGCATCAAGTCTGTTGAGTAAGCGTTGGGATGGCGATCTTTCATCGAATTACATTTCTCTGCGTTATAGTCAGCGATGGCATTATGTTACCGATAAATCGGGTTGTGAATGAAGAAATCAAAGTGAAAATTACTAACGAACTTGAGGAAGCAAGCATACTTGCTTTCGTTGCCAATTACCGTGCCAGTGCTCCCCACTCTCTTTTAACATGCATGTGCGTGTGCTCGAGTGCCTAAGTACCAGATGCTTGTTATACTGACGAAAACTATGGTTTAAACAACGTAATTAAAGATGAACTTGCTGGAGAGGACGTATGTTATGAATATCTTAAAAAAAACAACACGCGCAAGATTTGTAAAGACTTTAAATCCGAACTTCCGAACGCAAAGTTGGGTCTAAGAGCAAACAAACAAACGAACAAATTGACTACTCTGAGCAAATGCACAAGCAAGGGCGCGTTCATGTGCCGTGTCGAGCGGCAATTCCTTGCCACATGACCTGACCCTGCCGTCGACGTTTCGGAGCGCCGTGCAGCCATACGTAAATTCCACGTTTGAAATGTAAAAGACAGCTGATCCATTTTCTTCGTAATCAACATTACCAAACGTTGCCACTCGCTGGGCCTATGACCAGATCTAAATATCGACCTGTGAGTCACATCAGTTGCTCCAAAGTCAGCGAATGTCACACGAGCGAGGACTGAGGAGGCGGAGGAGGAGGAGGAGGAGGAGGAGGAGGAGGAGGAGGAGGAGGCAGCAGCCTCGCCGGGATTACACGTGAGAGGAAATCTGGTAGGGGCGTTCAAGAGGCTTATACACACAGCACAATGCCACTCGCAGGGGCCTTGAACCGCTTAATTTATTGGAATGCTGAAACTGAACGTTACCCTTTTTCTCCATGTTTTCCATAAGATCTCATGCAGCTGCAGGCTCAAGTATGGGGCGCTTTCCCGCGTTTAAGACAGTTGTTGATAGATGTAATATTTACATTACTGATATAACTAATAAATCTATAAGTCAAAATGGTTCTTACGTCTTTAGAAAATTCATGAAGCTTAATAGAAACGATTTTTTCGGTCGAGAGACAGCGCTTGAACTCATCCGGGTTCAAGCTGACTCTCGCCCTACCTGTTGAGTGGAATTACCATAATATTGATTCGTCTTACCGCAGGTACATGTTAAAAACGTAAATGCTACATTCAGCACGGTCACCTGTTTGCTTCTGACGCATCACAAGTAATAAAATCTAAGGCTAATTTTAACAAACACTCGCAACGTCAGCCAAATAGTCGATGAAATCACTTTCAGAAATAAATAAATAAAAGGGGAATTGTCCGCGAGGATTATACAGACACCATATTGAGAATCGTCTGATCTTTCTTCATCTGCAAGTGTGAACGGCTTTTTACTACTAATGAGTTTTATCCCGTCTTCTGAGATCATATCTGTAAGAATTCAGACGGAGAAAATATCAGCAAAGGAGCAAGGCCTAAATGAAGATCCTGACTCTTTTTTTTTTTAACCTCGATAAGAAATAATGGCTATTTGCTTTCATTTCGTGTCATAGAATGTCACTGAGCGCGATAAGAACAGGAGAATAAGCCGCTAAATTAAGAAACGGAACCAGGCATTATAGGCCTATGTGAAGATCTTGAATTTTTTTTAAATCTCGATAAGAAATAATGGCTATTTGCTTTCTTTTCATGTCATAGAATGTAACTAAGCGCCGATAAGAACAGGAGAAAAAGCCACTAAATTAAGAAACGGAATAAGGCACTATAGGCCTATGTGGAGATCCTGACTTTTAAAAAAAAATCTCGATAAGAAATAATGGCTATTTGCTTTCTTTTCATGTCATAGAAAGTCACTGAGCGCCGATAAGAACAGGAGAAAAAGCCACTAAATTAAGAAACGGAACAAGGCACTCTAGGCCTATGTGGAGATCCTGACTTTTAAACAAAATCTCGATAAGAAATAATGGCTATTTGCTTTCTTTTCATGTCATAGAAAGTCACTGAGCGCCAATAAGAACAGGAGAATAAGCCACGAAATTAAGAAACTGAATAGCAACAATAATTACGCGTAAAGGCTGAGTTGGTAAAATCAAACTAGGCAATAGAAAAAAAGAAAGAGGAGAATAATTTCCAAGTTTCAGATCAGAGTTGAAAGAAGGGACATTAAGAAACTTGGCTTGTACCCCAACCAACCGTTTGCCATCTGCAAGTTGCATAGCTGTGACGATGAATGTTGCCAAACACAGCATCAATTTTAATGCGTCACTATTGATAAATAAAAAGAAAATGAAAGTCACCCCGCTGTGTGCGACGATCATGTCTGTGAATCTGCTAAGAAGTCTGATATTGCGATGCAAAAATTGCTTATTCACTGATTTGATTCTTTTTTTTTTTTCTCATCTAAGCATGTCTGACACACTTTCATGTGCAGCTTCCAGGTACAAAAAATAAAAAAAAATAAACGAATAACTTACCAAATCAAGTTTCTAACAACAAGGGTGAGGCTCTCTAGGGTTTAGTCTGCCATCTTTTGATTCTTTCAAAAATTAATTTTAAAAGGTAATATGATAATAATTAATCTAATGTTCTCCTTAGCGCAAGAGTTCATATATTATGTATCAATTTTCGGATGCAATAGTCAAGTTATCGAGTGTTGTAGATACTTCTAAATAGTTATGGGGAATTATTAGTGAGAAAGAAAAAATCTACACACACTTGCATAGACCATTCCTTCACGCAGCACGTGTATCGAGTTCTACTGGGCTATTATATTATCAAGTCGATCCCTAGTCTGTTGTGTTGTTGGTAACGTATTTCTAGACTTTAGAACATGGATGTCAGGTTCATTCAAAAGAGATAGTAATGCTATATAGCGCGCGAGAGGAAGAAATTGCAAAGGAGAGACGAAGAATGCAATCATACTGTATAGTACAGAAATGATAGCATCATTTCAAACATTGAAGAATAAGGCAAATGTAAGTATTAAGCATCTGATGCACAAAAATCATGACATAAGGAGTCTCTTCACAGTCGTTCTTAGTAGAAAATTTAGCAGTTTGAATGATTTATCTTCATACACGCTTGAAAATATTCGAACACCCAGAATATTTACATAAAAGAGGCCCTGGATTTCATAGTCCTCAAACAACAGAAGTTTTTTTTTTATTTAAAGGCTTACAATCTTGAGATACATAATAGTAGATTTACGTAGTAAAAATTATACATGGGAGTGATAAGGGAATATGTGAGAAAACTGTGGTTCTCCATGAGAACGTTTTAATATAGATCGTAAACTCCCAAGGATAGCTGTAGTACTAACTTCCAGCTGCCTTCGATTTATGCGACCTTGCCGATTGTATAATTGCCTCGCCACTGCCATGACAATATCTTTCACTGTCAGTTAAATTGTCAGGCAATCATAAACTGAAGTGCAAAACTTGTTTTCGCCCAGCGGAAGACATCCCACGACAGTCTCATGAAGTTCGGTGTGTTTTTGGTGACTTTAAGTTGCAGGTGTGAGTTTTTTGAAGCAGTATTTCATTCCGTTATAAAGGACTAGGGGCATGGCAACTTGAGGTTAGGTAAATAATAACTGGGGTCTCTATTTTACATGTACCATTTCCGGCAATGTTCGAGTAAAATTGCTATTGTCATTCAGTATTATTTTATCATCACCTGGTAAATATATCATTTTCTTGCCCACGACGCAGTTGTATATTATTAGCGCACTCTAAAAGACAATGAAGTTTACATTTCGTAACTCGTATGGAATGCCCCTTCGTATAATAAAAAAATCTTATAACCCCTCCAGGCAGGTTCCTATCCTTATACGGCCTGAGCAGCTGGGCTGTCAAAGAGAGAGAGAGAGAGAGAGAGAGAGAGAGAGAGAGAGAGAGAGAGAGAGAGATGAGCATCATAACCAAGGATTTTGTTGTGACTGCCGCTACAGAAGTGTAATAACCTCAGGCCGTATATAGTTCTAGTTGAAATAACATCTCCTAAGTTAGCAATAGGCATAGATTTAGTTTCGTTGGCATTATTTAATCACTCAGTGATTTTGTTTTTATTTTTAGTGATTTGTTCAAAGGTTTCATTTAGAGTTGTTCATGTGGTGTTAACAACTTTCTGGAAATCACTTTCGGTTTCTCCTTATCGGCCTAAAGAATGGCTTGTTTTTTAAATGCAGAGTTCTTTATTGTTCAAGATAATTCATATTTCTCTCCTTCAGCAAACCTCATGGCGTATGTTAATTGCTATTTTATTTCAGTTCTTGAGATTTTCCTACGAGACAGTAACTATAAACGGTCGTTAGCAATGCAAAGTACACCTTCATTATTGTCCTTGAATATTCCCATGGAGGCGTTTTCTTTAGTAAGTGCGGTGTATCACGTTGCACAAGTTCTTTTCAGTACTTCCTTGAGAGTTTTTTAATGATTATTTGACACTGGTTGCTTCGTAACAACCTGATGAGTAAAATTTTCCAGGGCCTCTTGGGTCTCGTATCTGACGCCACTGAAGCTTACTGAGCTGTTGTTTAGTTACAATAGGCTCATTATTCACTACGGGATCGTATGCCACTATTTTTGTTAATTATCAGAATTCTTGTTTTGGGATTAAACAGTGGATTTGTTTCTGCGTTCTTTGTGACATGAACAATAGAATGTGTCCTATAAATGTTGCTTTTACAGAGTGGTGGTTAGTCTATCTAAGTAACATAGAGTTGAATATAAAGTCGTGTGTCAGTGTGGAACTGAATAAAAGAGTTATTTAAGTTTAACATTAAAGGTGTCTAAAGTAAAGCGCAAAAGACATCTGTACAATAGAGGGTTTGAATTTGGAATATTCATAAGCGCAGAGCTGAACACCCATATCACAGGCAAGCTGTCCACATTCCCTCGCCGCCGGGGCTCATCTTGACCTGGTGTTCCATATGCGGAAAGGAGATTCTAGCCTTCTGAAAGTTAATGCAAACAGATTGAAGCGTTTTAAATTTTGAATTTTTCACACAAAAGTTCAAAGCATTAGAATAGACGACGAGATTGAGAGAGGTAACCAAGGATTCCTCTGATATATACTCGCTTCCACCAAACCGCTTTGGCATGTTTCAAGTTTCAGTGACGCTTGTTTGCTAATGGAGGTGAGATTGTTAGACCTACGCTTGATTTCCCTTTTATATTCGGTCATGGGACCGGCTCGAGTACATAAACTCTTCTGAGAGAGCTCTATTGGTATGGCAGTTCAGAGAGAGAGAGAGAGAGAGAGAGAGAGAGAGAGAGAACCGGCAGTTGTGGATCATCTCCTTATCTCATCAGCTACTGAAATACTTTATATTCATCCTGCGTATTCGTCCACATATTGCAGTAACTCCCCTGCCGTATTGCATTCATTGTAGCACTTCAACTTACAAATTCACAGTGTTAAGAGAAGTTCCGTGAGTTTTTTTATGCAAATAAGTTAATTACCATTTTTGCCTTGAGATCATGGCTTCCCTGTGGGGACAGTAATCATTCCCAAACAGTGATACTTTCATTCAAAAACTGTTTAAAGAGAAAACTAAGCTCTATTTCAGACAGAGTACGCCTAAACAGATAAAAAACACCTTTTCACAAGACTTCTGTCTTTACATAAACTTTGAGTAACAGATTTCCTGCCATGCAACAGCTTATTAGATAATTCCGTTTTCTTTACTACGCCTCTCGTTATATAATTTCCCCATCTACTACTTTTATTCCTTTTTCCTGTGTGACGTTGACGCTTAAACCTTCTATTGAGTTTCTTAAGATGTATGGATTACTTCCCACTAGGTGTCTGTAGCCCAAACCTATTTATCCACCGTCTTCTTTCTGCGCGATATTCTCATATTTTTCTTATGATTGTGTAAATTACATTCGTTTCCACTTTTTTGTTTTTTCCTCATCAGCTGGAACTACCCTTTATTTTCACTTCCGCTTCAACCAAATAATGATCTGATATACCTCCAGCCACTCTTCTCACCATTACCTCCATCAACAGACATTCCATTTACTCTGTGCTAGTAGAACTCATAAAAAAGATAGAAATACCTTTTCAAAGCATGGAATCTCCTGGTCACAGTCACCAGGTTTATTTAATTACCATCGCCCTATACAACGGGCTCATAAATTCTATAATACTTAATATTCTTGGATACATTTTCCACGGAAAAATCTTTAATCCCACATAGGAAGTGAAATGGAAACTCTCTCTCTCTCTCTCTCTCTCTGTGGCAATGGCGATAGCAGCTCAGCGCTTTGTCCCAGAAGTATTACAAAGCATGATAATCTAACCTCTCCCGCACTTATATAGTTCATCTGTCGAATTAAGACTGACTCGACTTGAACAGATATATACTAGTCCTAAGTCTAATACCCATATGTTACGCATTTATATGAAACCTAATGGCTAAACTCAGTAACATCTTTGTAAATGCAGCGGCCTTGCGTTTTTTGTGGAAAAAAAACAACAGGTTAACAGAGGTATAAACATGGTTATTTGTTTTTAGGTAGATTGATAATGTGCTGTGAACAGATAATACAAGTTGGTGAAACTTCCGGACAATTTAGGTAGACTGGACTAAAGAGATATTGTAATAGAAGAACCATAATGACAGAGTTGCGCAGTGTTTGTATTGGGTAGGGGGAGCATGACACACTGCTGATGAGCCTTCTATGTAATAGAAGTTTTTGAAGCAATGGTTTCATCCTCGACTCACAGTTGAAGCATGAACAAGGCAGTGACTGGGGTATTATTTTTCCCTCGAGCCAGCCCCTACTGAGAAAGACAGGCTATTAGTGGAAATTATATCTATTGATTTATTAATGTATGTATGTTTGAGAACATAATCCCACATTCGCGAATGAAGAAGTACTCGGTAATAATTGAATGATAATTGAAATATTAACATTATTTACATGATAAAAGAGTAATAAGCATAAACAGCTGTCTTAGCTAGACCGATATTCAAACTGACGTGAGTGGAGCCTTGCGAAGTAAGTACTCGATAGTAATTGAATAATGATTGAAATATTAACACTATTTACTGGATGGTAAAAGATAATAAAGGATAATCAGCATAAACAGATTTCTTAGCTAGACCGATATTCTTACTGTGACGCGAGTGGAGCCTTACAAAGTAAGTACTCGATAGTGATTGAATAATAGTTGAATTATTAACACTATTTTACTAGATGATAAAAGATAATGGAGAATAGTCATCATAAACTGTCTCTTAGCTAGGCCAATAGTCTTACTTTGACGTGAGTGGAGCCTTACGAAGTAAGTACTCAATAATAATTGAATAATAATTGAAATATTACCACTATTTTACTAGATGATAAAAGATAATGAAGAATAATCAACATAAACAGCTCTCTTAGCTAGACCAATAGTCTTATTTTGATGTGAGTGGAGCCTTACGAAGTAAGTACTCGATAATAATTGAATAATAATTGAAATATTAACACTATTTTACGAGATGATAAAAGATAATGAAGAATAATCAACATAAACAGCTCTCTTAGCTAGACCAACAGTCTTATTTTGACGTGAGTGGAGCCTTACGAAGTGGTAGTACCAGTCTGCGTCCGTGCGCAAAGCGTTCGGCCTATTATCAATTCCAGAACAATAGGATTTTTGCGGTTGATTGACACTCTACCTTGCTGTATCATTTAAAACCGGGAATGTAATAATGCGTGTGAAATACAGTTCGAGCGAATGGATGTAATAATTCGTAGGAAATCGTAGAGAAAAGGAGGCACAACAACCGCATATCTAACGCACCTTTAATGTCAGTAATCCCTGGCAGACCTACTTGTCAGTGTGACGCAAGAGTCGAGACGATAAAGGAAAGTTTCGAAGGATATTGACAAAAGGCGCCAGAAATGTTGTCCACGTTGAGAATACGGAGAGAGAGAGAGAGAGAGAGAGAGAGAGAGAGAGAGAGAGACTAATCACTGAGAGGACATGTGTGTCAGTGTGTATTTATATAAAAAAAAATTCTGTAAAATGACACCATATCTAGTACGGGATTAAAAAGTGTGTGTGTGTGTTTGAGAGAGAGAGAGAGAGAGAGAGAGAGAGAGAGAGAGAGAGAGAGAGAGAGAGAGAGAGAGAGAGAGAATATAATCACTGAGAGGACATATGTGTCTTAATGTGTATTTATATAATAGAAAATTCTGTCGAATGACATCGTATCTAGTACAAGATTAAGAGAGAGAGAGAGAGAGAGAGAGAGAGAGAGAGAGAGAGAATGACATCGTATTTAGTACTAGATTAAAAGAGAGAGAGAGAGAGAGAGAGAGAGAGA
Organism: Macrobrachium rosenbergii; assembly: GCF_040412425.1. Lineage (NCBI taxonomy): Eukaryota > Metazoa > Arthropoda > Malacostraca > Decapoda > Palaemonidae > Macrobrachium > Macrobrachium rosenbergii. The sequence goes on from NC_089752.1 coordinate 115,573,538, forward strand.
GAGAGAGAGAGAGAGAGAGAGAGAGAGAATAATCACCGAGAAGACATATGTATCTTAATGTGTATTTATATAATAAAAAATTCTGTCGAATGACATCGTATCTAGTACTAGATTATGAGAGAGAGAGAGAGAGAGAGAGAGAGAGAGAGAGAGAGAGAGAGAGAGAGAGAGAGAGAATAATCACTGAGAAGACATATGTATCTTAATGTGTATTTATATAATAGAAAATTCTGTAGAATGACATTATCTAGTACAAGATTAAGAGAGAGAGAGAGAGAGAGAGAGAGAGAGAGAGAGAGAGAGAGAGAGAGAGAGAGAGAGAGAAAATAATCACTGAGAGGACATATGTATCTTAATGTGTATTTATATAATAGAAAATTCTGTAGAATGATATCGTATCTAGTACTAGATTAAAAGAGAGAGAGAGAGAGAGAGAGAGAGAGAGAGAGAATAATCACTGAGAGGACATATGTATCTTAATGTGTATTTATATAATAGAAAATTCTGTAAAATGACATCTAGTACATGATTAAGAGAGAGAGAGAGAGAGAGAGAGAGAGAGAGAGAGAGAGAGAGAGAGAGAGAGAGAGAGAGAGAGAGCGAAACACCAGTTTGTTACTTATTGCATACATAAATTGGGTAATAAATAAGAAGATTTAAAGAACTGCATTGCTAACACGCCACGTGGCTGGAATTAAAACTACCATCGTGATTTATTGATTTCATAAGTGAAGGTTTGATATTCAGTAAACTTAGGGCTCATTTTTTCAATCAAGTTTCGGCCAATGGGAGGCCCCAGTTACCGTTTCTTCTTCTTCTTCTTCTTCTTCTTCTTCTTCTTCTTCTTCTTCTTCTTCTTCTTCTTCTTCTTCTTCTTCTTCTTCTTCTTCAGAAGATGAACCCTATTCATATGGAACAAACCCACCACGGGAGCCATTGACTTGAAATTCAAGCTTCCAGAGAATATTAATGTGTTCATTAGGAAGAAGTAAGAGGAGGTAAAGGGAAATACAGAAAGAAGAGATCTCACTCATTAAGCAAGAAAGAATAAATTAACAAATCAATAAAATGGATAAAAATGTATTAAAACGCAAGGAGAATGGTATTAGGGTAGCAATGCATTGCACCTTCCCTTGAACTTCTGAAGTTCCAATTATACGACATCCTCAGTAGGGATGCTGTTCCACAATCCAACGGTGCGAGGAATAAAAGACCTCTGGAACTTTGGAGAAGTTCGACAGCGAGGCACATTTACTGCACAGAAAGGGCGTGTTTCTCGCCATGGCTTATGAAATACAATTCAGGTCGTCAAAAGATGGAATTGAAGGCGGTTGGACAGCAAGATGAAGAGGCCCAACAAATAAATAAGAAGTACAAGGTTCTCAAGGTGGAACTGGGAGACAAATCAACAGCTCACTAAGGAGTAATAGTTAGAGGTGTTGAAATGGAAGTAAAGTAAAGCGCCAAAAAAGTGGATTCAGCTACGGGCCGAAGGGATGCTGCAAACACCCTTTAGCAATGCTCACGGTATGCCACGTGAGGAGCACTGGCGACACTAGCTTCCCTACGGCGGTATTCATCATGTTTGTTTCTCAGTCTTCTCTGGTGCTAGTACTAAACATGGCTGAAGATCCTTGTGAAGCCGTGTTTAGTACTAGCCCCTCGGGGATCAAAGCATTATATACACCCATTTCTATATTGTGTGGTCGACAGATTATATCAATAGACGATATCTTCGTGCAGCCGTCTACTTTACATTTACCATGCTGTGTTTAGTACTAGCACCTCGGAGTAAATGACGCATAGATAACAGGCCAAAGTAACACCCAAAAGAAAATATCAACCAGTATATTAGATGTGAATATTCAGATGTTGCTCTCGCATACAGCATTTATGAATCACATTCGTGGGTCATCGTTGCTTAATAATGAACTGACGACCCGAAGACCATTTTATCCAGGTCAATATGTTTCAGTTTTATTCCCCAAACCTTGCGATCAATGGGAATGTCAAACCAACAAGGAATTATCATACCGGAGATTCAACTAGTCACATTGTGTCTCAAATGGTATTTTATAAGTAACAGGTAGAAAATGCTCTCTTATTTAGCCTTGTTCTACGTTTATAGGAGTTTAATTTTGTTCCAGCTCCTTACGGTACCATGACGGTGCGAACATGTCAACGCCATAGAATTCTGTCACTTTGAAAAAACCGCGAGAGAACTTTTGAAATGGTAATTTCATCTTAAAAATTGACATTAGCTTTTTTGGACGTAAATTTCAGCTGAATGCAGAAAGAACGTGTTTTACGGAAAGTTCAGTTTTTGTTATGTAGCCGATTTCCCCCCCCCCCTCAAGAAAATACTATTTATCAATGTCTTGAAGTTCTTGATTTGCATAAAGATTCTGGCATGATCATTCTGCGAGCAAATATTGCGCAGTAAATTTGGACATACTGTTAACTAGTTATTCTTGCAATTGCTGTTTATTAACTCTCATTGATGGCCACTTAAAAAAGGATTTTATTTTTCTTCTTGAAGCCTGGTGCCTGAAAGCCAGTTCCATCCTTCTTCATATAACGCCAAATGAAATACGGTTTATTCCGCCATAGTTGTCAGGTCGATGCGTGTTCATAGTAATCCCTTCATTCGCCACTAAATTAAAGTGCTTTGTCGTTAGGAAGCCAGATATCTTCAAATAGTAAACCTAGCCCCGCCAACTACTTGTTCTTAATCCTTCCTTTAGTGATTTCTCAGGAGTAGTATAAAACGAAACATTGAATGTTACGTGAATTTAAAGTAGGTATGAGATTATTGTATACTTGGTGTCAGCTGTGCGTCCATATAATATTCGGCACTTTCCGACTATTTCCAGATTATGCTTCGTGGAATCAATATTGGGTGCTGCTTTGTCGTGTAATCTACGCGTCACCTACTCCGAGGTGCTAGTACTTTTCTTATTTACTTGTTATATACATAATAACTCGAGTTTTAAAAGACGTCTTCCATAAATCTATCTGTTACAATGCTAAAATAGTACTAAACACTGCGGAAGCTCCTTGGTACGTCGTGTTTAGTACTATCCCCTCGGGGATCGAAGTATTGTATACACCCATTTCTATATTGCGTGGTCGACAAATTATATTAATAAACGATGTCTAGTACTAAACACGACGTCCCAAGGAGCTTCTGCCACGTTTAGTACTAGCACCTCGGACTAGGTGACGCGTAGATAAGCTCAGTTGCTCTGTTATAAGTGAGTCGTAGATATCGGATAAATTCCTGTGGTTTTCTAAGTTTTTATTCTAGCTGCATTCAGAACTGTCTACCCTGTTAGAGTTTAAGGACCAAATATTTTCTCTTGTCATTTGAATATTTTTAATTATATTCAGAAACTATTTTTAAGCTTGTAACAGAATTTAGAATAAAGAACCACCTTGTGACAAAGAAGTGGTAAAATGCAAATGTAGAAATTAACGGCAAAAATCTTTCTGTGGAGTAAAAAAACTGAAGTCATTTGCAGCCTTGTGGTTCCTTAGAAGAAACTGTGGAATGTCCAGTGACCATTGTTAATTAAATGAAGGACAGTGTTGCTACCCTTGGATCAACTGTTTTTCCCTTCGAATTTTAAATGCCTATGAGCGTGGGTTTTGTATATACTGTAAGACTGTTATATACTTCAGAAAATTTCTATAACAGTGGCTTCTCTTCTGCGGAAGGAGACTTTCAGTTCAAACTACCGAATGACATTTAATTTCTGAGTGACATGTCGAATCTCATACCCTCATTGCATGCTTTTAGTTGCCACGGTAACAGATACCCGGTGTTTGCCATCTCATTTCTGGGGGATATAAGCCCCATAATTGTGATATACGAAGTTCACTTTGATTTTCATTCTGTGAAGCTTTCGTCTACCCAGATTGATTGTTTGTGTCCTTGAATATTCCTTTTAGAAGCTTTGGTTAAATATTTCTGCCGTCTTGATTACGCACTTGCTTTCTCGTCTTATACGTTATTTAGTCAACGTATGAACACAATTTCTTCATTTTTCAAACCTGGATCACAGACAGTGTTGTTCTAACTGTCCCAGTTTCACATTTTTTAGTAATAATTCCCTGTGCAGATAAATCGGTATTCTTTCACAAGTTCCCATACTAAGACGGAGCTAAAAGTACTCCTGCGTCTTACAGATCTGTCCTACAGTATGCGAAACCACTCTCTTTAGTTCTCTGTAAAAGAAAACTACTGAGATGGCTATTTACCTATCTGTCCGTCCGCACTTTTTCTGTCCGCCCTCAGATCTTAAAAACTACCGAGGCTAGAGGGCTGCAAATTGGTAGATTGATTATTCACCCCCCAATCATCAAACATACCAAATTGCAGCCCTGTACCCTCAGTTGTTTTTATTTGAGGTTAAAGTTAGGTTTGATCGTGCGTCTGGCACCGCAACAACACAAGGCCACCACGGCCGGCTGAGAGTTTCATGGGCCGTGGCTGCGAGTTTCATAGAGCATTATGTGCTGTACAGAATACTGTTTTTCTAGTCCTACAGGCCGAACCTTTGTTACCAAAGCTTCAATTCGTACTGAAATATCCAGTTTAGTTTCTTTGAATAATATACTGTATTTTCATGTGAGTTTTATTGTTTATATAATGCAACGCTGGTGCAGCGGTACATTCGAAACCTCAAGACTAAGTATTTATTTTTCCTCAGTGCAATAGACCTAGCCATAAAATTACAGAATAGGTGGCGGCTACTTGCAAATCCGTAGCCACTTAGTGACGCCTTGTACATAACTACAGCACAGCTACAGTGTATCTTTATAGTCTAATTCAAAGCTGTTTGCAAGAGCAAGTAAACGATTCTCTTTATACCAGAAGAGAGAGAAGTCTTGACCATGCAAATGGAATTTTCTCTACAAAGGAATTCACAGCAGTTAACTAGCGTTCCTTATTTTAGAGCACTTCCTAATGTATACCGCGAAAGGAGTAACAACCATAGAATAAACTAATTATTATTATTATTATTATTATTAATGAGGGGTAAAGTACTATACGTCTAATCTCAAAATGACATCACCAGCTGACAAACCAGTCAGTAAGCTGCCAAACCTGTTCGTGGAAACCAACGAATTGTATGTGGAAGACTTATAATAACGCTTCCTAAGTCTTGCGCTATTTTAATTCTTAATAAAGTCAATTCAGCAATGAGGTAAAGAGAAAGTCTCTTTGCTAATCGCAATGTCTCGGTGAAGGGGCGAAATGAACAGCACGTATTCAAACAAGAGAGAGAGAGAGAGAGAGAGAGAGGAAATTCCAGTACGAGCATTTTAGATACTGACTCTCTCTCTCTCTCTCTCTCTCCCTGTCCCCGAGACAAAAGATCCCACAGAGGACGAAGTGAAAGCAGATCGTCTTTGGTGAGGAGGAGTGGTTGAGGCGTAGGCGGACCTTCGGGAAACAAGTTCTCCTCTCCCACGCTTAGTACAGTAGACCTTCTCTTCTCTTCTCCCGGCCATCTTGCCGCCCTCGTCAGCTTCTTCACCTTCTTTTATCAGGTTACCTTCACGGAGGAAATAGAGAGGTCCTAGGGACACGAAGGAGGGGAGGGCCTGAAAGACGATGGATAGACTGCATTCGAGGACAGGCCAAGAAATAGACGCAAGATAGAAATTCCTGGAAAAGGCTCGTTAAAAACGCCGACCCCGACTAGAGATTAAGCTGAGAAGAAGAGAGAGAAGACTAGGTAACTTTACAACGGTTAAAATGCGGTAATAATACTAATAACAGTTTGAGAACGAAGCATTGGCAAGTTTACGTTTGCCTTCATCACGTAACAATTATTATACCCTCACATAAGATAAAATTGATCTCTCTTGTATAAGTTCGACGTGAACACAAAAGAGTCAACTAATTTATTAAGAAGCAAACGTCACGGCATCGGTTTATGACACAAAATCCATAGACTCATCCGAAACAAATAGAAATGTGTATCAAGGACCGTTATCTGGGTTCAGACTTCCTGTGGTTTATTACACGCCGGTTATGTGTAAACATATTTACCAGAGGGAGGAAATGCTTCAGTAGAACACGAACTGACTGGAAAAGACGCACAACAGATGTTCATTAAACTTATAGATCATGTATCCTAACTGAACCCTTGTGATAACCTGTGCCAACAAGGTTCCAGCACTATCACCTCCATCTTGAAAAGAAAAAATCCTGTTGAATTTGAACTCTATTGGAACTTCCTTGGATAACATGACACTTGATAATCATCAAAGGGTTCTTCCTATGCCTCTCTTTTTATGAATCTTCTCCACATTGTCAGCTCTTTTCATTTTCTGTACAGGATTTATGCAACGTGGTTAAAATCTTGTGTGCGTTGGTGGTGTTTCTTCCCACGCTTTCGGTAACATCCAACTGACATTTGGAAACGTCTGTTTGGTAATAGAATAAATCATGTTTTTGTATCGTTCAAGTTGGCTGCTTTTTTGGAAACTTTTCCTAAAGTCACAGACATGAGTGTTAAGTAGATATTTGTGGTCAGTAAAAGCACTACACCAAGCTTCGCTGTTTTGTACCCCGGCAGTGCACCTCATGCGGTGCACTGTAGGCATTACCTAAGGTTCTTTGCAGCGTGCCTTCCTTAGGCGCCTAGCTACAACCCCTCTTGTTTCTTTTACTGTACCTCCTTTCATATTCTCTCACCCATCTTACTCTCTCCTAACAATTGATTCATAGTGCAACTGCTTTGAGGTTTTCCTCCTGTTACGCCTTCCAAACCTTTTACTGTCAATTACCGTTTCAGCGCTGAATGACCTCAGAGGTCTCAGCGCTTGGCATTTGGCCTAAATTTATATTCAGTTCAATTCAGTTCGCTGTTTTGTAGGGTAAAGTATCCTTCAGATACTGATATGTAAGGAAACCGAGTCTCGAACGCGGTGCAGAAGTTTGCTGGAAAATAATGATTGCAAATAACTAAATTTCAAGATACTATTTTGCTTGAAAGTTATTATTTCTATTTAGCAAAAAGAAGGTAGCTGTGTTCTCATGACTAATCATTGCAGTTAATATAATAATGACACACGTTACGTTACGATTTTCACTTTTTTCCCAAAGATGCTGCTGTGTTAGAAAGCATTTTACTATTTGTTCCAAAGCCAATAGTGAGGGCATTAATTATGGCATTTGCAATGAAGGCTCACTTTTGATTTCAGAAAAAAACATACTAAAAAGTCTTTGCAAGTGAATTTTCTATCCAAAATGAAAGGCCGTAGATCATTCTCGTCGCCTATTTCAAATAGAGGCCTAATAATAGTTAACTATCATCTTACCTTGGTACATTGAGCTAAGCTGCTAATCAATTATGAAAATGTCCTTCGGCTGTAACATGGACTGCTTTCATAGAAGTTTCCCCTCACAGACTCTGCTCTACCGTGTCGTTTGACTCAATAAGAATACTAATGAGGTAAAACCCCCGAAGGTTCCGAGGTCGAGTTTGTTTGAAGCAGAAGTCTACCAATTTTGTAGCGATTATTCTTTCATTGTTACCCTTATTTTTTGTATAGAAGACGATATACAAAAGGAAGAAGTAATTATATTCGTTAGTGTATTTTGCTTTCGTGATACAACATAGAACGATAAATGAATAAAATATAAAATGTGTGATGTAAAGCCGAGGCGTAGTGGTCTCTTCAGCAATGCGGTTTATATTAGCCACCGCGTTGTTTGTTGAGAATTAGACCATACCCATACAAACGCTTTGGGGGGGTTTCGTTTGTTCCCGATGCGTTTTTTTTTATTAAAGTATGTTAAAGTTTTCATTATTATTCATTAATTGTTGATTTGACGACATACACACAAATTACGAGTCCTAGGTTTAGGATTGTTAAGGAAGGTGCTTATGTTAGGAACTGTGCTTTCCCTTCAAGATGATTTTGAAGTTACATAATTTCATGATGTTCAATTGGGTGAACCCTTCCCCTACCCCTCTCCCGCCGGCAAGAAGGACCCACGTCCTGGGTTAGGCTGGGATGAAGTCTCATATTTCACCCTGATCTATTGCATCTTAAAACGGGTAGGGCCCGGGGCCTCGATTAGGAATGCTAAAAAAAGTTTATTTTAGAATAGGACGTGCAAATGTAATATCAAATTTCACGTTTTTATCGCTGAGATCAACCCCCAGTTTCTTAATGTAGAGGGAGTGAGTAATTTCCGATGGAAACGTACGTCAAAATCATTTTGAAACTCCATGAACTATAGAATAAAATACTTGACAAAGTTGGCTTGTGCTGACAGCTGATTTCTATCGGTCTTGGGTAAATTATAAACCAATAAAAAGATACACCTGAAGTATGATCAATGACTATTTTATTTAACCCCATGACCCTTTCATATTATGATAACATCTTCACTGCACTCAAGTGTAGTGATCGAAATATTGGAAAGATACAGAAATTGTGACTTCTTTTGTTTTAATAGGTATAATGACTCCCTGTTCCTAACGATAGCAAAGTTCACGAGTGAAGTTCCCAGTCTTCTGAAAACTTTCGCCTAACGGTCTGTTCGACCTAATGAGCTTCCCTGAAGTTGTTTTTCAAAGTTTTTTTTCCCCAGTTCTCGACCAATGATACGTCTTTTATGTTTTGTTAGGTAGGTGGAATTAATATTATCGATAATTCATTTCATTAACAGTTTTTGTACATTGTGGGACAGTCTGGGCTGATGCCCTGTCATTTCTGGTGTCATTTGGTGGTTTTCTTAATAATATGTATATTAAAGGCGATTTTTTTCGTTAGAATTTTTTATATATAAGGGCATATAAATGTTTGAGAGAACCCGAAAGACTGTATTCAGTTAAATGTGCCATATTTTAAGATGTGCAGGCTTTGAAAACGGCATTAGGGTTATAGCCTAGGATACTTGAACTTATTGTTAAAGAAGTGTAACATAGTTTTCTAATTGGTTTTTATTTGATTTTGACATTATTTAAGGTTAATTTCCTTCAGGAATATTCGATTTACACATTACACGGCCCCTTGGGTCAGGTTAGGTGCCTAATAGCTGCCCTTTCCTTCATGGGGTACGGATGGAGAGGATGACAAAAAGGAAGGATACGTAGCAAAATGTTGTTCATAATTTACATTTAACTATTTTAAATTAGGTGCGAGAGGTCTAAGACGAGACCCCCTCCCCCCTTCTCCTGCCACAACCCTCTAACCAGGTGGGCTGTAGCTTCTTAGGTTAGGTTAGGATTTAACCCCATATCTCGCAGTAGAATTTACCGTACTTTGGGTAAGGTTAGGTATGGTTGGAGTGGTTTGTGGTCAGGGTGCAAATCCTCCATGGTCAAGGTAGATGCATATGGCACCATAGGTCAGGTTGGGTAAATTTACCATATTATGGACTATTCTCAAAACATAATTTCAACCAGTGATTCATAATTATCGTTAAAAAAACTTAGGGGCTTGTGCTGTGAGTTAACTGGTGGCAATGGATGTCAACTTTGTCAGGCATTACTCCTGAAACCATATTTTACTTTTGTACTGGATTTTAGGTTTGACAACTGTATTGATCAAACCCAAATATTTTGGTTTGATTTGTTAATTTAGGCCTGTATCTGACGTTACAGACTTCTTAGAAAAACGGTGTATTGCTGATAGATTCCATTTACTTTCCCAGCAACTCTACCCATATGTAAAGGTTAATTCAAATGAATTTAATGTTATTTGAGATGGGGGCGGGTAGCAAGTTCCTGAGATGTATGCTAGTATTGCACCAGCCCTGATTTTTCTTGCCATACCCCTAGGTTAGGTTAGATTAGGTTAGGTTAGATGGGTTCCTACTGAGTAATTTGGATGTGGGAAACATAATGAGATTATTTTCAAGAAAATTTTGAGAACAATGATTTTTAGCCTATGATGATTTGAATCCGAGAAGACTAAGACTTAAATTTAAGTTAAACACCTGTCCACTGGATATTTTATCAAGATGGGTGTGAAACTACCTTAAGAAGCCTGACCCATTAGCAAAATTTCAGTTATACTGTAGGAGGGTTTCCGTGGCCATTTCATTCGTTTCAATTAACCTGTTTCAGTTTCACATACGGGGATGTGTAAGAATAGTAATAAATTGTTTTCAAGATACAAAGAGAATCGAAGATAGAGAATGGAATCCATACAGGCTAGTAAGGTTTGTGTTATGAAAAAAATTGTGCTTAGCACAATGTAGCTAAGGATATTCAGATTTACAGTTTATTGTCATTATGGATAAATGCACTTTAAACAAAATTTTTTCAACTTATCCGGAAAGCTATGAACAGGCTACACCCAAATCATCTCCAATATATCATTAAAGGATAAAATAATTGCCATAATTATATTTAATTACCATAATTGTATCGTATAGGCCTATGTATGTTTTAAGCCGCGTTAGGTATGTAGATACAGCTGTGCAATTACAACGGTAAGACTTAGATATACTGCATTAAAAAAAAATACCTCTTTCAGATGTGAGAAACGTTATCGAAGGGAGCCATACAATAACTTTACTAATAAATAATTGTTTTATCCTTTATTATAGAAAATATACAATATTTTACAGTGTTAACAGTACCACAAGCAGAATTTTATCAACGGTGACTTAAATTTACCAAAAATTTACAATATAATTTTATCCTATCGTTCGGGTTGACATAAACAATTTTTAACGTGTACATTTTTTACAAATAATCTGTATATTTCAAATGTTCATATTTTTTTGCAGTTACCCACATAAGATTTTATCAGTATGTATCGGTCATTTTCACCTAACACAGACGAATGAACATGACAGTTTGATTATGGAAACTTTAGCGCTACATTTACAAACACATGAGATAGAACAGGAAATAGAACAACGCTTATTGTTCGTCACTTAATGGTAAGGGAATACAGGTTATCATTTCACATGGGAGGTGTTTGCGTTATCAGTACTAATCAGCTCTGTTCACCAAACACTAATGTGTTGGAGAGACCGTGTGTTGAATGATCGGCCTTTGGCCCAAACCTCGTATTCCATTCCCAATAATTAGAGTAATGATGATTAGATATTATTTAAGAAAAACTCCATTTGTATACTATTGAGCACAAAAAATAAAAAAAATTGGGAGGCCTGTCTTAAAATTTTGCTTATTTCTACGTTGGTTATGATTAACAGTTGGTGAGAATAACGAAAGGTAATAATATTCAACAAATAATTTAAAATAAATAAAAAAAACGCTTTAGAAAAGAAAGAAAAAGGCTTCACGAGTTTTTACAGTGAAGAAAAGTTTTACCCTTGGAAGGAGGACTCTGAAGGACACTGGATTTGGCATAGATCAGTGACGTAAGCTCAGTCTGTAGAATGCATTTATATGTGAGCACTACTGCATGATAATTAACTCTGACGCAAATTGTGATGAACAGAATTTCATTTCCTTTAACGTAACGTATGAGAAAGGAAAATCTTTAAAAACTGTCGTTTGATGTCGTATGAAATCATTTCACGAACTCGTTAGCATATATTGTTCTTGTTGAGAATGTTTAGTGTTTCAAGATATGCAATTTCCTCCCTTTTTGTATATCAGGATACAGTTTGGGAAATGTGTACTAATACTAAATGGCAGATTTCATTACCATTCTATACTGTATAATGCTTTATTTTAAGTGGAGGCCGGCTTGCATATGCGGTGTTGTCAATACGATTCAAATTTGCGTGTAATTGATAATCATACCGCTATAATTCAAACTTTTCGGCAACGGGGCTAAAAGTTTCTTTCCTTATAGCCAGCAAAGCTTATAGTAAACAGTGAGATACCTGCAAATCCCTTTAAATGAAGTGATAAAGGATTAGACCTTGTTTGTTCAAAGGGATTTTAATGTTTTTCGAAAACCAGGTACTTTTAAAATTAAGTTTAACGGTCGCTTGGGGATGTGCCCAGATAGCTAAATGGTGTTCTTGAGGAGGTATTCTGGTACCATTTTTGTTTTCCGTCCCAACTATGATACTTTATTGGACTCAAAAACTAATAGCATGTGCTCAGTATGCGCTTCTTGGTGTCTTAGAATAAACTTGGGTGTGGGAGAATTGTCAGTCCTAACATAGACTTGGGGCGCATTTGACAGTCTTAACACAGACCTGAGGTGTATTTGCCAATCTTGATATAAACTGGGGTATATTTGCTAGTCTTAACGTAGACGTGGGATGTATTTGTCAGTTTTAACAAAGACACGGGATGTATTTGTCCGTTAAGAAAGATTTGGTCTTGCAGTGCCAAAACGATATTCATTTTCCAATTCTTGAACGGTGCGTTTCAATCTGACATTTATCGTTCTATATGCAGTGGTTAAATATAAGCCACACCCCTCTCACATGTATTTTCACGCTTATTTTCATAATTGAAAATCATATTTAACGCTAGAGGATAGCAATGAATTGTTCGTAGAGACAGTTATCACAATGTTAGCTGCTGCTAAGGTTTTGTTTACATAATGTTGAAATGGTGTACTATTGATATAAACAGTGTGTTGGTACCTGTACTGTTCTGAGTTAAAAGCAATGTTGGATCCTGTTGGGGTCAGCTGCCGTAAGTTTAATTTAAAAATGGAAATTCAGTGGCTTGACGTCATGAGTTTCAGCGTGGTAGTCGTCTCCTAAAAAGTGTCAGCAGCCTTGTGCTGGCGAAGTGACCGAAGACGTACTGGCAAACAAAATTGTTTTATTGTTTCTTCTCCAAAATAGAAGTAAATTGATTCTAATGATGTTATGGGTGTTGATTACCTCGATTTTTTTTCAGACTGTAGTGATACATGAAAGCACCATGTTTTTATCTCACTCTCATTGTCCTTGTTTCTCATTCTTTTGCTTGCATATTTTTTTACTCTCTTTTCTGTAATAGAGATAAAAGGAGAGGGAGAGAAACTCACTCTCTCTCTCTCTCTCTCTCTCTCTCTCTCTCTCTCTCTCTCTCTCTCTCTCTTCTCTCTCTCTTTGGACGATGGATCTAAAAAGTCCATGGCATTCTTGTCTCATTTCAGAGTTGAATTATCAGAACGTTTCGTTCGAGTTCGACCATTTCTGGCAGTATAGCCCCTCCGCTATCATTAGTGAACATTACCAGCACTAACACTCGGTGATAGATCCTTTCCATATGATACGGGTCCCAGGTCATACAATACCTCTGCGTTCCCATACTAGATATTAAAATGCGTATGCAACGGACTCCACCCCCATCCACAATGGTTGTTACACAATACAGTTGTAGAGTAGTGTCAGAGTACGGCGTTGAACAGTCTTTTCGCAGCCAAATGTTGGGTCATTCATTTTGCCACGAAAAATGTAGTGCATTTATCGTCATCAGCAACTTTTCTGTAAACCTGTCGACCATTGCTCTATAGATATCGGTTTGTGGGCTTAGGCCTAAAGCTTGGGCAGGATGCACCTTGTTTATGAGCCTATGTATTTTAGCTGAGAAGGGACCGGGCCTGGGACGTTTGAAGAATTTTAATTTTTAGGATATCCACTGTACGGAATGCTGTATACTGTTACAATATCTTACCATATATTTGATTTTAGTTCTTTGCTTGAAGACACTTTCAGGCACACTTGTTATTTATATATTTTTATTAATTTAGATTTATTTTTTAATTTCATATTTGCATTTGCTTAGTTTACTTTTTACTCACCCCTTTTGGCTGTTCTTTGTAGTTGATTGATAACATTTCCAATTTATTTTATTGTTACAAATTATATATGTATATTTAGATAATTTAAACTGATACGATTCCATATTTCTACCCAGTTGTTCCTTCTCCTTTCCTGTTCAAGAGTAGCTTTGCAAATGAGGCCAGGTGCGACGAAATTCTTCTGTAGACGTTTGTTCGTATCCTCATTTTGAATGACTAATAAACCATTACAGCACGGGACAGCTACAGAAATAAAAATCACTGTTATAATAATGCTGTGACAAAAATAATTGAAATTAGAGACTTGTTCTTTTTGGCTTATAATCCCTAATCAGTGGGACAGTCTGTAATGAAGTTAACTTAGAACTTACTTCTAAGGTCATTTGGGCATAAAATATGAAACAAGGAGTTTACAATCATGTCTTTGCTGGGGCTGTCGTAAAGCAGTTAGTTATTTTGTGGATTGTAACGGCAACTGGACCCCCCTGAGAGAGAATCCATGGGAAGGAACTACAATGTAGTTCCTACACGCAGTTCAGGAACTCAGATTAGCAGTGTGATGTTAGAGCTGGGATTTTGCCTAAAAATTAACCGTCGATGAGTTTGGTATAAGTTTGAGATGAAATCCTACTTTTATGTCTAGTAAAACTAACCAAGCTAAACTCACCATCCACGAGTTTCGTGAACAAAATGAACAAAAAAGTAAAGTCAGTGTTTTCAGTAGCATAATATTCATATAGACAAGTCACAAAATTTGTTCAAGCGTCGGATTTGGGTGTATTTACGTAACATTTAAACTCGTAAGCCGTTTATACCAAAACAAATGTTCTTTAGGTTCTGCTAACAAGTTTGCTTTCGTCATATTCCATACGATATCTACCTGCATGTAACCCGTGCTTTTAGGGAACCAGGGTTTAATCTTGGCATAAAAAACTCCATAACACACTGAGGCCTTAGGAATTAAAATGGACCTCTACAAGTAAACTGACCATAGTCTGTGATGGCTCGTGTATATTTTTGCTCACAAGTGCTTGAATTTTTGGTGCCCATAATCCGCAAAGCTTTTCATCGCTAAGTATACTGAGAAGTATTGTTACATATTAGTATTTTCAGTGCCATTTTGATATCCTCCTGTAATGGCAAAGGGGAAGAAGAAATAACGAATAATTTTCTCTTATCCCTGTGATTTCAAGCCTCAGTAAGACCAGTGCTACCCACACCGGACTCTAGTGTGTTACAGTGTAAGTGATGCTTCATCTAATTAGTTAGCTACATTAGCCTTGTGCTGTACCTTCCTCCTTTATCTTCGCTTTGTTTAAACGCGAAACTGGCATCCTCTGATTTCAGAATGAAGCCATGGGAGTTAAAATAACCGAATAGTCAGAATAAGTAACCTTTAATTTGTTCTATCAGCACGTTTAAATGACTTCAGGTATTTTTTAAAGATTTCTCTAGATCAAGCTGAATTTCAGTTTAATGTTACCGTAGTACTAACATTTCGTTTTGTTACTTAAAAAGATTAAATGATTTTTAATGCGGAGTGATGACAATCAACTGGCATTTTGTTGAATTAAAGATGATGACTGTCATGATGCGCCTTTAGCTAATGTGTGCCTTTTAACAAATTCGCGTTGTCGGTTATTTTACAACGATGCCAGAACGATGGAATTGATGTATTATATTGAACTTGAAGTATTCACAACTACAGAACCAGTTGTGGAAGCTATGAGGAACGAACTAGTCTCGATTGTGAAGCCGTGGGAAACTGCCCATATACTCGTCACCCTCACCTATAACTGGTCGTGTCTTGACAAGCGTAATCGAGCTTAATTCATCGAAATTCCCACTGGAGGAGTGTTTAATAGTTCTAAAAAGCTCTCGAGTCCTCTCGTGAAAACTAGTACACATTTATCGACGATATTTAAAATGGTATGTGGCAACTGCATCCACTTTTTTTTTAATCCCCAAAACTGATTTAACGAAAGCTCAGTTGAGAAGTAGTTATAAAATTACACTCGGTCGAGTCATCTTGAAGTTAAGTCTGTTATTAAATCCTGTAGATTACTGACTAGCAACACTCGGTGTGGAATTGTTTTTCATTGCGCGTGGGAAGGCTAGAGTTGCTCACCACTTTTTTTTTATTCCCAAGAAGAAGAAAGATCCTGATTTTATTCCTATTGAATGCATAAACATTTATTTCAAGTTGCTCAGATCACTCCTTAACTTTTATGAGAATGATTTTAAAACTTATACTACACAGGATTTGTTAACTTAATATTCTAATACATTTAAGTACTTCAGAGGTATTTTATCTGTTACGAATGATAATGCCATTTTTCCTTAAGCCCCTAAGCCTTTAAAAAAGAGAAGATTGCATTTTGATTTATTGGCAGAGCGGCATGGTCTCACTGAAGAACTGAATTTGGTTGTACATGTTCTTTAAGATCCGGGAAACCGTCAAATTAAAGAAAGTGGCCATTCATTGTGGCATCACATCTGAACTCAGTTTGCTTCTTATCCCAGAGGCGGTTTTCATGATGAAGGTCAAGTTAGTATTGTGGTTTTAAAGCAGAGAGCAGTACACAAAACTTTGGTCATGATAAAGCATTCTTATTACTTGCTTCTGATGCTGTTCTTTGAAAAGTGTCCTCCTTCCACCAGCTGTGATACTGATATTTTGAGTCTATTGCAAAATTTGACTCGTGAGTTTCTTTTTTGTAAAGATGTTTTTGGGCTTTGGTGTCACAGTGCTAGTTCTACCGGGTCATTAAAATTTTGAATGCTGTCAGTATGGTAGTTTTTAATACTGGAGTACTTGGGGGAGAATGAGGGCACTGGTTGTTTAGCAGTGACGAAGCTTTTGGAATAGTTATTGTGGTTGGTTGTGATGGAGAGGATGAAGTTTGATTTTTTGAGATAGGAACTTTATTTTTACAGTAGACTGGTTTTAGTTCCGATACACTGCAGTAGAAAGAGTAATTTAACGACATCTTACGCCATTGTAAATGGAATGAACAAACATAGTCTTTCTGAAGGCTAAATAAAAGTGATACAGTGGAAATGGACCTCTGCCACAAAAGAGCACCAGTAAAATCTTTAGGTATTACATGGAGTCCAATGTGTTCCTTGATGCTTCTTTGCATTAGGCGTTCAGAAATTACGTAGCACCTTTTTTTTTTGGTAATTTTTAAGCCTCCCCCTTTCGCCCTTGTCACGCCTCATAACACATGTCCAAACCCCACACCCTAGAAAATTATGTAACATCAGCTAGTATCCCCCAGAATTAGTATGTTTCCTTTTTTTAATGCATTAATATATTAAAATCTAGCCTAATACCTGGGAATTATTACTTTTAGGTTTTTCTTAATACTTTCTCAATATCACTGAAATATAATAAAAGTCTATTGCAGACTCTTTACTCTCTCTCGTTTGTCCTTCTACGTATACATCTTTTCAAAAGAAAAAGGAAAAAATCTGAAAATGTTATGTAACGTAAGGGTGCAACCCCCTCCCCAATAGTGACGCTAGAAACTCTCCCCCCCTCCCCAAGGCGTTATGTTTAAGTAATTTTTGAACGGTCCCTAGTTAGGGAGAAGATTGACAGGTGGCAACACCATAACAATGGATGTTTTAAATGTCCTTCAGTGTATGGGAACGAAATATAAATTATTTAGTGACAGAATAGTGAGACCATAAGGCCTTGAGGAAGCATTGCCATTTTTATCGAAGCTTTGCGATTTTTATCGAACATAAAATTGTATAAAGTAGCAGAGTTGAGTACTTCACTTGTAAGCCTTGCAGTACTTTAGTAGAGCGGCACTATTAGATAAAAGCTGGTTCAACTGAGAAACTTTTAGACTAATTACTGGCTAGACATCATTATTTTCCTAATTTCAATGTATGTATTTAGAGTATTCTATTGGCTATCATTTGACCAATTAGGAAAGGTGTCTCTCTGATTATCAGAGTTTGTACCTTTCTCAGAACTTTGCATACAATGTCTAGAACATATTCCAGTAAACACACTTTTTTTTTTGGATATCACCATGTTTTTGCATTTTTTAATTTCATGTGGTCTTAATATACCAGATAATCTGAGGGATGTGCCCTTGGAGGACCTCGTCCTAATATAGAGGTTGTCTTACCCCCATTGATCTATATTCATCCATTCACATACTCATGATTACAATACATATATGACTGGAAGTCTCGTTCTGATTACAAGTTTATTCTCTTTTCTAGTTTTGCCTATTTGCATTATTTGTCAGGCTTCTGTCCACACTCAGGCATCCGAGTGACTGTATTTTGTTCTTATTCCGACAGGAATGCAAACCACGACCTTTTTATACAGAAATATGTTTCAGCATGAGCTTGAAACTGGTAAAAAAAAAAAAAATGAAAAAACTTGGTAACAAGGTAGTTAATCAGGTAGCTAGCAGGTGGGGAATGGGGTAGGAGTTGGCTGGTGGTATCTCACTCACCAACAGTCTCCACTTTTCTTTAAGCGACATAGGTGGTGTAGGTGTTGCTGTGCTCCTCACCTGCCAACTTGAATGCTTGTGGATGAGTATTTAATCACTGAATTGTCATTTGGTATGTTTTTCCATTTTATATATTTTTTTGTTTGGTAAATTTATACATTTCTGCAATGATGCCCCAGACCCTTTTAGTTCTTAACCCTACCTTCCATTCCTCTTCCCTCTATAAGTGCTACTCCCCAGAGGCTGGAAATCAATCTTCCGAGAAATGCCATTTCAGTCCCAACCAAATATTTGTTCGATAATGTCTCTCAGAAACCAAATGAGCGAAAGAGAAAGCAGTTGTTATTACCTGATAATGACCTCTCTCCCGAGGGTGTAGCAGCTTCTGATGGAGACTCCCAACCAGCAGCTATCGTCCTCGGGTGACTCTAATGATGAGTACCGCTCCTGGTCATCCTAGGAAGACGTTATCCATGAAGTGTCTGAGGAAGACCTGCCCTACCCTTAACTTCCTGGGTGGTCCTTCTCAGGCAGTTCTGCTGAGGAGAAGAGGGACTTAACACCAGATCTCTTTGGTGACGTCCAGGATGTCTGCTGTGTTTGCTGCTTCTAGGACCCTTAAGGAAGGGATCTTCCTTTAGCAGTGGTTCTGGTAATTCTAAGCCGGCTGTCCGCGGTTGTAACTAAACTGTAATTGACCTTTGAAGACTACACGACTTGAATTACCTAACACGGGGTAGGTCTAAGCGGCATTCGCGCCAAGCCCCCGACCTCCATAGCTAATACGGCAAAATTGTAACCAGTAAACACCTCTAGGGTACGTTATGTTGGTATTTTTAGGGGTGTTTACTGGTTACAATTTTGCCGTATTAGCTATGGAGGGGTGGGACTTGCCGCGGAATGCTGGCTTAGACCTACCCTGCGTCAGGCAATTCAAGCCGCGTAGTCTTCAAAGGTCAATAACAGCTTAGTTACAGCCGGCCGACAAAATATTACTTTAAATTCTTGTAAAGCAAGTAAAATAACATAGGAAAACGTCAATTGCCATAGTCTAGCTCACCGCGGACAGCCGGCTTAGAATTACCGTGGTTCTCTCTGGTAGTGGATCCTCTGATCAGTAAGTCTTTCTCTAAGTCAAGAGAGTGCCTTAGTGGCCAGAATTTTGGCAAGTCTTCTTTGACTGAAGATTGGGTAATTCTATACATTAGCTCCACGCCTGTTTTTACCTTTTAAACTGGTTTTTTTTCTACACTTTTAGGGGTTCTGATGCTGGCGGTGCATCTGTTTGTTGTCGACCAAATGGAATGTCCCTTCGCCGTGTTTAGTACTGGCCCGGGAGCGGGGGGGTGGGCGGTGCGTGTGTTGGGTACCCATACGTTAACAAGTTATTTTACTTGCTGGATGGGATATGAACTGTTCGAAACAGACGTACCGTGCTCTGTCTTGTGAAGGTCACGTATGGAAACACCTTGTTGGATGGACTTCACGGGTTAATTACAGGTTAATTAGGCTCGAGCGCCAAAAATGAAAGGTAAATTCATAATTAGCAACCAAAAAACTGTAGAAAAAGTCAAGTTACAGCGCCGTCGGCTGCGCGGAGCTACTGCAGTATATAGTTCTACCGAAGAGAGAATGGTTTGTGCCCATGAGGATCTGATGTGAATGGGGGATACCACTCCTGAACCCCATTAGGCTGGATGACCACAAATTGATCTAGTTCCTGGAGATTATTACTCGTTTAGTAGTGAAATAACCTGGCTGGGGCAATCATGGCTGCTTATGGGAGATAGCCTTCTCGTACAGGCCTGTCATGTCACACTCTCGGTATGTTTTGGGAACAATTTTTTTTTTTTTCCATCATAATTGTACTTTTTAATAGTGAACATTTGCATTGCTCATCTGTTAGCCTGCTCATTTGATATATGATGAGAGATTTCAGTGCAGTCGTCTTTCCAGCATTATTTTCAAGAAAACATTATCACATACTTCATTTTACCTAGGACCTTACATCCATTTATCAAATTGATTTCCAAAAAAATGTTCATCCATATTTTTTATTCCGTTAATTAGTTTTGAACTGTTGACACACTAAACAGTGTACTGTATCCCCTCTGTAATTTTGTCTACCTTATTAACAGCCCTTCTTAACTATAGGCACTGTCTAATTTGTTTCCTTTCCCAAAATCAGGAGGGCCTGTGTGTTGGATAGCTGCCTGAGTATTGTAGATGCTACTCCTGGTGAACCCCCATCCTTCCACACATGCACATGCACAGTATGGTAACAGCTGGATTTTCTCCTTGCGACACCTGAAAGACTAGTTATGAGGCCCTTTATGATGCTGGGCTTTAAGTAAGGTAAACACCCTCAACATAACACCTCAGAGGAATAAGGTAAGATTACTGACTTATTGTAGGCTTCCCTAAGTTGGGATGAATTAAGGAGAGTTGGATTTTGATGTAACATATCTCTGGAAGTATGGTTTTGTAGGTGTTTATTAGATTTTGATGTTGGTAGTGGGTTTACTCCCCTGTTCAGGTAAGAAAGACTAGTGTATTCATGCTGTTTTGAATGATTTTGGTACTGATTTTTTGCTAGTGCAGTTTTTGTAGTTAAGTAGAGTCTCCTTATCTCAAGACTATGAATCTCCCCTTAAAAAAAATAAAAATCAATATCGAGTTTTGTTCCGAACACATGGAAATACCCTATATACAACTATGTATATAGTATTTGGAAGTTTCTGCAGTCCCTGTCTTTTTGTAAAGACTTATATATTTAGACAGTACTTTGTGTCAAAATTTCCGCAGTTACTTTAGCCAAGTAACTTACAGATAGAAAACACACCACTGTCAGGGTCACTTTCTCCTATCCTGATAGAAGCTCTCAATGGCATGTATCAACTCGACAATTGTTCTTACACAAATACAAACCTTCATTCTTTACTAGGATTTAGCTTGTGAATGCGAGATGGAATAGCCGTTTAACTTTCCAACAAGGTCGTTAACTGTCAAGAGGTAGGGGAATTTTACCCACCTGTCGCTATGCACTCCACTTTGCTTCCGGTCACCATCGTGCACAGATATCTCTGTGGACTCTCTGGCTGACTTGCCACTTGCTTTCTTACATGCTTGCTCGTTCTTCGATGATATTATTGTATGGTTGTTGAGTTCTATTTGAAATAAAATGTGTGAAACCCCTCAATCAACTAAGCCATTCACCTCAGAGAGGAAGCCTCAGGTTTCAGGTGCTGTTTAGGGAAGGACAGACCTTGTAATAGGTTCCTCTCCTCCATCAAGGTAGACCCACATATTCTCTGCACCTCCTGCAGGAGGATTGAGTGTAACCAATCAGGCCCTTGCTCGGAGTGCCCTGTTTGGCCATTTGAGCAGTGGATGAAGTTTTTCCAGGAAGAAGAGAAGAGAAGAAAGTCTCTCTGTATGCCATTCTTTGTTGCTAGTATTCCATGTGTCATTTCTGAATTTCAGGGTTCTTGAAGCCATGTGCATGCATGCTGAGGACTTTTTCAACTAGTATTCCATGTGTTATTTTCAATTTAAAGGTTCATTTTTATCATTTATATAGCTGAAAGCCTTTATCATTGGCACTCTTTGTTGCTAGTTCTCAGTGTGCCACTTTTGAATTTAAAAGTTCTTACAGCCATGTGCCTCCTTGCTGAGGATTTGTTTTTACTAGTATTCCATGTGATATTTTTGAATGTCATTGTTTGTTTCTATCATTTGTATAGCTGGAAGCCTATGCCATAACTGCTTGTGAAGTTTGGTGTAGTTGAAAGGCCAAATACCAATTTTAGAGGCTGAAATTGTTGAAAATGAAAAAAATTTGCCAAAAAGGGGATTATTTATGCCAATGGATAGACCTGCATGCCAAATTTGGTGCAGCTCACTTGCCAAATACCAATTTTACAGGCTGAAATTGCTGAAAATGAAAAAATTTGCCAAAAATAAGAGAATGGTCCAATAGGGGATTTTCGGTGCTCATGGCACTTCTGCCAATATCATGACTCTGTGTCAAGTTGATGCAGCTGAGTTGCCTAATACTGATTTTAGAGGCAAAAAAGGTGTTGGGAGGATGCAGGGTAATTTTATAAGGGGTGATTAGACCTAATCACAGAACCCTAAAAGTGCAAAATTTTCCCTGGAGAGTTGGATCAGCCTAAAATTGGAATATTTTTTCAGTGTGCTAGGCTTTTTTTGTAATGACCCATTATATTTTTCTCCTTCCCTCTCTTTCTCTTCCTTGTCCTTCCTCCACCCTTCCTCTTGCACTGTCTGCCTTTGTGCTCTTTCTCTCTTGGAAAACTAGGGTTCCTGGGCTCCACAATTTAGAGCCCACGAAGAGGCCCCATTACCGCTCCATTACCGAAGATTTCTGGAACTGCTGGAAGATGTCATTCAAAGTCAGACTGATTTCCTATTGCTTAGAAAAAGGAGAGGTGATCCATGCTTGGCTGTGGAGCCTTACAGTTGTCCCTAGAGCGGGGAGGAAACAGTGTTGCTAGTATTTCTTGTGTCTTTATTTTTATCATTTATATAGCTAGAAGCCTCCATGTAGGAGACTCTTGGT
Organism: Macrobrachium rosenbergii; assembly: GCF_040412425.1. NCBI lineage: Eukaryota > Metazoa > Arthropoda > Malacostraca > Decapoda > Palaemonidae > Macrobrachium > Macrobrachium rosenbergii. Next base: position 115,596,305 of record NC_089752.1, read on the forward strand.
TGTTGAGTGTTGCATATGTTATTTTTAAATTTCAAGATTCCTGTCTATCGTTCATATAGCAGAGAGCCTGCATTTCAGTGGAGTCTTAAATGGTGGGTATTCAGTGTATTAGTTTTGAAATTCAAGTTTCCCCTCTATCCCCTCTATCATTCATATAAGTGTGTGCCTCCATGCTGAGGGCTTTTTTTATTTTTTACCAGTATTCCATATGTCATTTTTGAAGTTCAAGGTGCATTTTTACCATTTATATAGCTGGGAGCCTTTATCGTTAGCACTTTGTTGCTAGTACTCCAAGTGACATTTTTTAATATCAAGGTTCCTGTGGCCATATGCCTTCATGTTAGTATTCCATGTGTCATTTTTGTAGTTCAGGGTTCTTTTCTGTCATTTATATAGCTGGGAGCCATTACGCATGGCACTCTTTGTTGCCAGTATTCCAAGTGCCATTTCTGAATCTCAAGGTTCATGTAGCTGTGTGCCCCCATGCTGAGGATTCTTTTTTTTACTAGTATTCCATGTAACATTTTTTAATTTTAAGGATAATTCTGTCATTTATATAGCAGACAATTCCTGTTGCTTCAGCAGAGTCATCACTTGAGTTGAACTTTCTTGTGTCTTTAGATTTGTTGAAGAGCGAGACGGATACTTTGTCTTCACTGTGACGTCTTGTGAGAACCTTTTACCTTCTCCCATCCAACAGTCTCCCTCCCACCCATGTGGTGCTTCCCACTGGCATTCCTATGATGTCATTGCTGACAGTTCCAGCCAATAAGCAGATTTACTCTTTTCTTACATCTTGGTTCTTCCTCTAGACTTTGATTTCAACCCAGATTCAGATAATTCCCCTTCATTTTATTAAGCTTAAGCCATTCGTAGTTCGCTTTGCTCTGCTCTACCACTCTTCTTTTGGGCAAAGATGGATCTGTTGATTTGCGCTCTTTTGTATGCTTCTACCTTAGCTCCTGTTAAAACAAGTAAGAAGTTAAAGCTCTCTGATTCTGTTAAGGCATGTTTTGAGGCAATCTCAAAAGTGTACCTTTTAAAGCTGGTTCTTAAAATGATGTGGCTTCAGTTTCCAGTTTTATGAAGCTGCTTAGAGCTACCTGTAATGACACAAATTCAGTATCAGATTTTCAGCCTCCTTCAGTTCAGAACTTTTTTTTTCAAATTGCTTGCCCTATAGAAGCGAAGAACTTTCAGATCAGTATGGCACTTTGGCCAATAGGGAGGTGGAAGCACTGGTATTGCCCGTCGTTCATAGCACAGTTGGTCGTTTAGTGCTCCAGGTAAAAAAAATAAATAAATAATGAAGGGGCAGCGGGTCTTCAAGGCGCATGTATTAACCTTACCTCTTAGACCTATTTCCAGTGCTTAGGAAGGAATGCCTTATCATTTTTTACAACTCGGTTCTAAAGTAATGGGGACAGTTGTTTGTTTGTATCTTATAAAGTGGCCCCAGCTCAATGGTTAAGTCACTACCCTACTTATGAACGAGTTATATTCCGGACGGCCATTTGTATCTTGAATTATTCGTAAGTTGGTTTTTAATATGTAGTGCACAATTTTTGTTCATGTTTACTTCACGAGCTAACTCAGGAGTCATAGATTATACTATTTTCACCCACATTTGTCTAATAGTTCTTCAGAGGTCAAGCTTGTACCTGTGACTGGTGCTTGCTTTCATACTCTTCCGTCTTCAAGTTGTACTGCCATCTTAAATGTTACAGTGAAGAGGTCTGCTTCTTTAGAAGTAAACATTCCAGAGATCTTCAGGGGCTTCGCTGATGACGTCTTCAAAGAAATGCTGTGCCGTGACTGACGGCTATTCTTCAGATTTCATGCCGCTATACATTCTGTGAAGCATCAAATGTCTGTGCTGCAACAAGTATTAAGCTTGGAATTGGTATTGGATTTACTTTATTTCCAGGATCAATATTTAAGCATTTTGCCTTTCACTCTGCTTGTCATGATCAACATTGCCAATCTCCTTCTTCGAGAATAAGAGAACATACAGGAATGAAAACCCCTTAGTTCTCCTTGTAATAAGTTTAGGGTTGAGCTAGACCAATTACTTGTTGATTCTTGGTGCAAACCTTTGTTAAAAGGGTAAAAGGTCAGGATGCCCCTGCTTATTGTGCTACAGATTCATTGGCAGTGTAGCCATGATTACCCTTATCACTGAGGTAGCCATATGAGAAAATTAGGACAGTCCCTAGCAACCAAGGGTCTCCTACAACCCCTGAAGGGATCTCCTGATTGAGCCACTCATTAAATTGGGAATTTTTGCTGCTGCCAAGTGTAATAGATCCTCACAGAAATCCATGTCTTTGACAACCATAATGATAACAGCTACTCTATAAGGCAAGACCAGCATGCTAGTATATAGAATGGAATACAGAATTCAGGCCAAAGGCCAGGTGCTGGGACCTCGGAGGTCATTCAGTGCTGAAAGGGAAATTGACAGGAAGAAGGTTTGAAAGGTGTAACAGAAGGAAAACCATGCAGTTGCACTATTAAGCAGTTGTTAAAGAGGATGGAATGTCAGATTGAAGAAAGACAGTAAGAATGTAGGTACAGTAAAAGGAACGAAAGAAGTTGCTGCTAGGAGCTGAAGACCCATGGTGCTACCTTCAGTTAGACACTTTATAGACATATGAAATCTTTGGACTCAAGGGAGAGCCCAAACTGAGGTTTCTGTTTACAAGCAAGTGTATGTTAAGTGAGAAAACTGGTTTTTCTTTTAAGGATTTTTTACTTGTTTCCTGCCACTGAAACAATAGAAATCTTGTCAGATGAGAGGATTAGACTGAGGGGTTTAGAGAAATAGCTGTCTGCTCCCCAACTCCTTACTCTGCTAGAGTTCAAGAAGAAGTTGTATTAAAAGATGAACTACTTAATGGAGGCTCATCAACCTTCTAGGGGATCTGAGGCTTTGGCCTTGGCAAATGATCCATCATTATTAATACCATGCCTTTCAGTCACCTTTGCCCTTCTAGATACTATGGAGAGATTTATGAAAAAACGACAAGATTGGGTTATTGGGGCTACCCATTCTCTCTTGGCAGAAGACCACACATCTTTGTGTATAACAGAAGGCCAGATGCTTGGTAATGTGTCTGGGTAGAGCCTGTTATCTACCTTTTAGTAATGGCTTCATACATTTTATCCCATAGTCTAAGACACATGATGCTCTGATAAGAAATTATTCCCACCTTTTATCTTTGACAGTTGTCACCAGTAGCAGATGTTATAGATCCTCACTTGTTTCTTCACAGTTCATTAGTAAGTTTTTTAAAAGAAACTTTGCCACCACAGAAGTAGCATTGAAAAACTTGAGAAATGTCTCACTTTCTTGTCAACAAATTTCCAGTGTCTAGGTAGAGGAGATTTTGATTTGATTATTCTTCCAGAGAAAAGAACTAAGTATGCACAACAGCTAGTTTATTGTATTTACAAAACTTTCCAGGGCACCAACCTCCAGAAAGCCATATTTGTCCTTTGGGACAAGTGATGATAAAAAAAAGGTCAAGCACAAATCTTCCAGACAGGACAGGCAAAGGAAGTGAGAAAGATGACCCTTGGATTGATGAAGCTCTAGTGGGAACTTGTTCATACTTTCATATTTCAATACATCTGGCCTCAAGAAGCTTTCATCTACACTTTCTTTTGGAAGAGCAAGGTCCACCAGTTTTGTTCCATGTGTTTCAGTGTCACAGCACATAAGTATTTATGAGGATCATGCTGCTAGTTGCTGCTTGTGTACATCATCTAGAAAAGGATTTTCAGATGCCTGAACTGCTGGGTTATTTTGGCCAAGTCAGCGGAGGAATTACCTTGGGAAGCTGATTCACTTATGAGAATCACTGAGGCATAATTATCAACTACGAGAAGTCAGATCTGGTAACAGCAAGAAATGTAAATAACCTGAAAAGGCAGTAGATAAAACAAAAGCCATAGTCAGGCTAACAACAGAAATATTGAGGAGACTAGCTCTTTAATAAAAGTTGTCAGTTTCCAGTGCCTTATGCAGAAACATATTTTCATGTAACTAGTTCAGGATAAGAACTCTCCAACTTAAACTATCCAATGATGATCTCTGTTAGTATTGTCCGACTCATAAACAGTCCCTATTAAGAGATGAAATCAAAAAGGACTTTTATAGAAAATCAAAAAGGACCTTTGGTGGCAAGACAGATAATGTAGCACTGGGAGCTCCGGAAGTAAATTAATCAGATGCTTAAAAACGAGTGCTACCTGGCCACAAGAAGACAGACGAAAGAATATCTGCTTCTTAGAATTAAAGGCGGTCCTCCTGGCTCTCTGGGTTTTGCAAGTCAGTCAAGGCAGGACAGTGGGAATCATGATGGATAAGATGAAGGCAGTTGCTTACCTAGGCAATCAAAGAAAAACAAAGTTATAATCTTTTTTGCCTGGCAATATCTGTCTTTTGCTGAGCAAAGACAACTTTCTTGTAACTTGAAGATTTGGGCCTGGGAAAAAGTGGCAGATTTCCTAGGTGGAAAGATCAGATTCTTCCATGAGAACATTCATTACATTCCTAATTGTGCTATACTCTATGATGGTTATTGGGAACTTAACTAGTTGACCTGTTTGCCTCAAACCTTAACATCAGAATCCTAAGTTTACTGTTCAGCCCATCAAGATCTACCAGCATGGAGAGTAGACATCTCATTGCACATGTACTTAGAACAAATTGGAGACATAACAATTTCACTGCTTGGCCTAATAAGGAATGAATAGATATTCATTAGGATTGAAATATTGAACGGAATATAGAATTTTGGCCAAAAGGCCAAGTGCTGGTACCCATGAGGTCATTCAGGGCTGAAATGGAAACTGGTAGTAAAGAGGCTTGAAAGGTGGAACAGGAGGAAAACCTCAAAGCAGTTGCACTTTGAAACAATTGTTAGGAGAGGATGGAAAGTAAGATGGAAGAAAGAAAATTTGAACGGAGGCACAGTAAAAGGACTGAAAGGGTTGCAGCTAGGGGCCAAAGAGATGCTGCAAAGAACCTTAAGTACTGCCTACAGTGCACCGTGTGAGGTGCACTGACAGCACTACCCTCCTATGGTGATTGAAATATTGAGAAATGAAGTGAAATTTAAAATTTAGGCCAAAGGCCAAGCCCTGGGACCTATGAGGTCATTCAACACTGAAAGGGAAATTGAGATTAAAAGGTTTTAAATGTGTAACAGGAGCAAACCTCATAGTTGCACTATGAAACAGTTGTGAGGAAAGAGTGGAAAGTGAGATGGAAGAAAGAGAATATGAACGTTGGTAAGGTAAAAAGGAACAGAAATAATGAGTGTGGCCCAGATTGCCTAGTTATGGACTCAACAACAATAGCTTCTAGATCTTTTGCTTGTATGTTAACAGTTTGAACTCATAATGGACTTCACATAGATTTCAGCGATCATTATTTTGGGATTTTTCCTTTATATTTTTATAGAAAAATATTTTCAAGAACTGTTTGGCATTAATCTGATAGTCTTTTCAGTTCAGTTAAAAATCTTGTTTAGAGGCACAGAGAGTCACCTCCAGTGTTACCATTCCCCTGAAAATGCAGGAAATTGGACTTTGTGTAATATCTGTTGTGAAAAATATGCCTCAAGCTTTGAGGTGGAATATGAATGAAAAATGACAAGTGAATATTAACATTTTGTTTAACGTTATATTTAGGTATACATCTGTGTCTGATTTCTTAATAATTCTTACCATTGAAAGTAGTTTTATCACAATTTAGGCTGAATAATCATGAGACCATAGGGCATCTTTTTGATTATAAGTGTTAAAAATAATGTAATCAATACTAACACCGATGAAAGTAAACCTTCTCATAGTTACAATGAATCATGAGCATTCAGTTTCATGAAAGGTGCTTATTGAATCAAGTTAGGCCTGTAGAAAGCTTATGAAAAATCAACTGTATAGAAATCCCCTTGCAATGAAGCACAGTAATTTTAGTCTTAAGATTTAAATTACAAGAACAGGTTGTTTCTTGAATATAGCTGTAATGACCGATTCATTAACTAGAATTCCCATTTCAGTTGAAATACCCGTACTTTTCTTTCAGATTAAGATTTAAGACTTGAGATGTAGGAGTTCAAAACATGCGGTGTACGTAAGCATAAACTTGCCTTATTTATAAGAGGAACAGTATAGGGTTGTAATACACATTTTTGCACAGTCTTTTTTTTTAATTAAAATTCATGAAGCACAATAGTTGAGTATCAAAATCTCAAAGACATTACAATGTCATAATATATAAACCTGAAATGCTGCATTACAGCATTGTAACTTAATATTTAGTGATCATCCAGTACAGGTTTACCCCTGTGCAGCTTCCCACATATATACTACTAAAACAATCTTAATTTTTAATACATAGTTGTATACTTATCACATATTTTGAGTATTTAATTGCCATATTAAATTCTTCAGTTTTTAAAATTGTCATCTTCACTAAATTAATGCAATTTTACACTTACAGAATTTTTAAGAGTAATTTGTCTGTCGGTACAGATACAAAAAAAAGCTATAAAGTGCTAATAAGTTTTGATTTTTATCATAAGTGGGAGCTACAGCCGAGGGTGAAATATACTTTTAACAAATGAAGGATCAAGATGAAATGAATGTTTAAATGGGCCTTCCATGATTACCTGACCTGTACGCACAGTAACAGAAAAACCCTATACATGTATATGATATCACAATATGGGCACAGTACAGATCCTTTCACTTGACATAACACTATGACCAGCATATACGATACATTTGTGAATAGATTTTCCTTAGGTAGTGATTTTAGCTTCCAAAACCACATCAATATCGCACAGGGGGATCCATTTCTTTGATAAGTGTTCACATCTCATGGCACAATTTTGCTCAAGATAACAACACTCATTCAACATGGGAGGGCTATGTACACTTGAATACAACTTATGCTCAACATAACATCACAGCTGAAAATATTCTAAAATGCTTAAACATCATCTACATGAAAATTATCTTTCTTAATGAATGTGGGGAAAAGGATTTGTGACCTACACCAAGATGTGCATGATTTATTCAGCAGCATAAAAACAAAATAATATACAGATGACAGAAGTAAGTTCAGAAGCTTTTGTTAGAATTTTCTTGACAGAAAATTCTACAAATGTCAACAAAAATATAAATGTATATTTTATATATCTATATATATATATAGTTATGTTTGCAGCAGAAATGAGGCTTGTCATCTATGGGAGTTTGGACATTTATGGTGGCATCAGTTAATACTTTAAAATACTAGTGATATGTTATTCCTTTTGCTGATATCAGAATAAAGGAAGGAAAATGATTTTATTCTTTAAATACCAAACAAAAGGGTATGCTTTTTAACTGTTTAACATACTGTAAGCCACTTTGAAAGCAGCCCAAGGTGTATACCTCACGACTCCTGACTGACTAGATCATGTCGCCCACAAATCCACTGGAAAAGTAAATATCACGCTGTAGTATAAACAAGAGTTTATTCCGTAAGACTGGTCCTCTCAGCTCTAGAACGAGCCTTAGTTTATAAACAGGAGGATCAGATAATGAACAATTAGCAGCTTGAACGACATGGAAAAATTTACAAATGACTTTTGTCTCAACGAGTTTGAGCAGCAATCATAGCTAGCAGACGCTTTTCCTCTTCTGTGAGCCCAGTCTTCAGGGTACGCCGCACTGCAAAGAAATGACAAACTGAAAAGAACTGGAAGTGCAATAATGTATTCCACAATGGGCCTAACATAAATAGTATTGTATGTCAACGACATTAACAACTCGCAATAACTTGTCCATTTAGATTCACACCAAACACTGGTTATTTTAATCTAAAACTTCAATCCACTTTGTTAAAGGCCTATCAATGTGCTCATTAAGGAAAGAACTATGGATGTATAAAGTAAAGCATATGAATTTTTTAATCCTATTTAAAAATCAAATGCATCTTGTAAATGTATAATGTAAGAAATAAACTTTTGACTTGACCTTTTAACTACTGATTTGTGTACAAGTTACATAAAGTAGTAAACTACAATGGTGCACAGTTCATGCATATGTTAATCAAAACCATACAAACAAAAGGGACCACTGTATCTGCATGTTTTACGATGTAGCGAGTCATTTTGTTTGTACCTTCAATGTAGCTAAAGTCTTAGCATTATTTTGTTGAGTGTAATGCAACAGAGCTGCTACTGACAGTCCAAACCTGTAAACTGGTACAGCACAGCACAAAAAAGCACGCACAAAAACCTAATAGTTTATTGCTAAATTACATTCCTTTATATCTTATGCAGTAACAATTAATACATTCTAAAGCGTTTTGTTCGCCTAACAGATAGCGGTAAAAATAAATTAAAAATTCATTGCTAGCTCTTAAAAAAAAAAAAAAAATAGGCTTTAACATTGGTAAATGGGCACAAATTCAGTTTCAAAATGCTGGAAAAGTGTGTCAGAACATGTTAGCATTTGTGGCTGCGCCTAATTGTTGCACCATGCATATCTGCTGCCAAAAGCTGAAGAAAAAATTACTAGAAGTTTCGGCAGCAAAACTCCAGAGGTGCTGGTTCTCGACCTTGGGATGATGACTTTTCGTCACTCAGGCAATGTTAGAGCCTCTAGGTGGGAAAGATCTGGAACTTCTCTTCTGGATCTTGACCTTCTTGGACCAGTAGCTGCTGGGACTGTGGACCCGATATTTCATGCAAACTATTATAACATGCGCAGCAGCTAATTTAAATTACTGTCGCCAAATTTATTTGGAAATATAATCAATATACAAGCTCTGGAAATAAATCTGTCATTAAAACTTTCATAAATACTTCAGAACTCTCAAAACTAAATTTGCATTTTCCTATCTGACAGTGGGAGTTAATGTAAGATAATAGGTAACATTCAGGAGCTACTGATATTTCAGTACTGTTACCAATTACTTTTTGTTCACAAAAGTCACCTTCTTGTAGATTAGGAGATATTTTGGAACAAAAAAGTTTTCTTACATTCATATTACTGCCACACAAAGCATTCGTATGCATAGTATGCATATGAAAATGCTGTGACAAGTGCAGCTTCCTAGAAATGACCTTCTCCACAAAAGTATTTTCATACTTTGTTTTCAATATGTACATGTACAATGCTGCATACATTGCATTAGTTCTGTACAACGTTAGCATTCGTGGAGTAGCAAAATTTAAAAACGTGCATGACTGCCTATTTAGGACATCATGCAATACAGTAGTTTAAAATAAAAAAGTAATTGGTACTTGATAAAAATATTGCTATCCATCTGAGTGGCTCACACACTCACTCGAGTTGGGCGTTGTGGCCCTCGTTCTGGAGACCATCGCCCTCGGCTGTTCATATATTTGCCTGCTGGAGTTACATAAGCATCATCAGCAAGAATAAAAAATAGGTATAAAGACTTGAAGTTTAAGGCTTCGTTGACAATTTTTTAAGGTGCTAACTACAAATTATGCTGTGCACTATCCGCCTTTCATAAGTGTGGTTGTCAAAAGGCACATGATTTAAAGTATTTAAATATTTTCAAAGAAATTTAATTTACAGCAAAGCTGATAACAGGTTGCAGTCAAACTGAGCATTACATATCCAAAAAGTTACTATTACTCATGAAAGACTCGCTAGCCACTATTCCATGTATATGTTTTCCTGGTGTATGACACTGGAGGTAACACCAAAATTTTAATTTCGTTTGAAATAAAAACATTTGGTGCAAGGTCGCTTACACCATATATATTTCCCATTAAGCATGGGATTAACAAGACTTAGTCGCTGGATACCTTTCTCCAAGCTAATTCTTTAAGTATAATCTCTGTTCCTAGTATGTATTTCTACTTAGTAATTACCTAGAAGTTTGTGTAAAAGTACTCCCTTGTTTGTGCAAAACAAGTTTTAATGAAAAAAAAAAAAAAAAAAAAAAAAAGTCCAAAATTCTGCAGTTTGTGACGTTTACATAATTTTGAACTTTACAGAAACATTTTATTGTATGGTAACAAATTGGGATTTCAAAACATTATACAAAATATGAAGAACAGCTTAAGGGCATGCAATATTAGTTCATCTTGCTCTCTGTTGAAGTAAAAAAGAGCAAGATTCCATTAAAATTTGCATATTCACAGAGAAAATGTCGAAATCAACAAATAAATACTGTGATGTTAATTGCCTCATCATAAGTGTTATCCACATTTTAGTTTACTATATTGTCAAGTGGAATCAACTTACATAAGGCAACATTTTCATGATACATTAACAGATATATATATAAAAAAAACTCACAGATGTAGCTCAATTTTAAAAGTTTTTCGTTTGGTTGGTTCTCAATAAATTTTTCTAATAATTGGAGCTCAGATTCTATTTCTATATAACCGGGCACATGCAAATTTGGATGAAACTACAGTAAATTTTTCACTAAATAATTAGTAGAGGGTTAGTGTTGTCTAATTGGAATTTCTTAGTCCCAAGAGTTCATTTCAAAGTCGATGTTATTATAACAGGGTCACCCAGGGACTTGATTATTTGCAAACAAGCTTACAAGAAAAGAGAGATTAAGAGAGAGTCGATGAAAGAAGACTAATCAACATGGAGTTCTTGTACAGTCTGGAGAGCTTCCAGTTCACTTATAAGGTTCCGGTCACGAGTTCTTGACCGCTTCACTGTGTAAATGAAGAAGTTACATAACTGATTATCAAGCAGATCTTGAAATGACAGTATGTTACAAAGCTGATTATCATGCAAACCCGTAATGACAATTACTTTTTTTACTTAAAGTAACAAGGAAGATGTAAATCTAATTCTTTACTAGACCCACAGAATCCAGAATTAGTTGCAAGATAGAAATGCTGTACAGTTAAAAGCATGAGAATATTTCGGGAAATAAAATTTACTTTCAAGATTAGCTCATAAAAGAAAGAAAAACTTAAAAGAAAAATTAGTAATAATAGCCTGAAATAAGTAATACCGTACCAGAAAAATGACCAAGTTCTTAAGTGAACTACATGAGATAAACCCTGAGAATTCCTTATAATTTCATTCCTTGTCAAGAAAATACAATCAATTAGTTCACGATTGCAAATAATTGAACATCACCTTGACGTTTACAAAATTTATATTAAAATCCCAGACTTATTTGTACAATAAAAACGACAACTTTTCTGTGGCGTTTCTTCTTTTATGAAGTCCAATAGCACATGACACCAAATGAACCTAAAAGAAAAGAGTTGTGAACCACGAGAGAAGTTTTGTTCCCAACGAAGAAATCTTGCCTCTTACAAGGATCATATTGAGAAATTCAGTGATAAAGAAAAATGTGGTTTCTCACTGAAGTTGTGAAACACCCATGTTTGTCATATTTAGTAGTATGAGTAACATGTGACTTCTTGGAGAGCACTCAACATTCCGAATGTTGGAGAATGGATGGGTTTCCAGTTGAAAACAGCTTTTGTTGAGTGTGATGTATAAATGATACTGAAAGAAGTACCACTAGAAAGAGCACCCTATAGGGGTTAGTGCTGTCACTGTACCTCACACAGTGCACTGTAGGCATTATGTTAGGTTCTTTGCAGTGTCCCTTTGGCCCCTAGCTGCAACCCCTTTCGTTCCTTTTGAAATTTCTCCATTCGTATTCTCTTTTTTTTTCCATCTTACTTTCCACCGTCTCCTAACAACTGTTTCAACATTATTTTCAGCACTGAATGACTTCTTAGGTCTCAGCACTTGATCTTGGCCTAAATTTCACTAGAAAGAGCACAGTCTTCTGCTAGATTATGCTAAATTTCTTGGAAATACCAAGGTCTTGTGTAGGTTGGCTAGATTATCTGGGAAAAGAAGTCCCCAACTTCACTTTGAATGGCTGGGCATAAAATAATATGTAGTACAGCAAGCAGACAAAGCTGCTCTTATGATATTTGCTTCTTCAAAAGCAAAATTAAACGTGTTAAGCCTTGACAGTTATTTGACTGGTCTCACACTTTATTCCCATTCTGTAATTTGCATTACACAAATAACATTGTGCTTAAAAAGTCTTATATTTAATTATACTGTACTTATATTAATTTTAAACTTTCTTTTCAGAGCACACGAAAAGCTCCAGCATGGTTTATCATCTAGTGCTGCCAGATAACTCAGGTATGTATTATTTTAAAGGTTCTTATACTTACAATTATTTGAATACAATTCTGTCTGGATGTCAGCAGCCTCCTAGGAACTTTTATTTTTTAGGCTTGAGAAGCTTTCATGGTACCACAAAGTACCCTGCACCATTGCTTTAGTTTTTCTGAATAACATTGTTAGGCACATCAATGCAAACATTGCATATATGCATTCTCAGTTTTCTTTTTTTTTCACTTACTGTATCAGTATTCTGTTCTACTGGAGCTTTTTTTGTGACTCAAAATAACAACAATAATAATAGTATGATGTCATAAAATCTTCATGTTGGATAATTAGTTACATTCATAGAAAAAATAAAGAATAGAATTCCATTTAACCAGTATCAGGAGCTTAAAATATTCTTTCATTTATTTGATCAAATATTCTGGGAGCAAAGTGGTCAAATCAAGGTATGGCTGGAGGGAAGAAACTATGCCATAATCTCCAAAGCTGTAGATCTCAGGCATTAATTTGTTTCAAGGGATTTAACCCTTAAGCAGTATTACTGCTAGGCTAAGATTTGAGAATAACCAAGAGGAATCAGTAAGATAAACTTACGACTAGGTATAGTTTACAAAATCTGATGGGCAAAAGTAAATTAAAAAAACCTACTTTAAACTTACATTCCCAAGTTATTGCATGAACCAGTGATAACCAAATAATTATGTCTCTCATGACTAAGAGCTCAATAGTGTGGTTAATTGCTACCCTTTAGAATGAAGGAGTATAAGGTTCCAAAACCTTCAGCTGGCAGGTATGCTTGCCCTCTTGGGCTACCCTGACGTGAAAGATTTCGGAGCGCAGCTAATACTGTCTGAGATATGACTATTTCCTACTTTACAAAACTCCTGATTTTCTTAGGACGGATCAGATTCTTCAAACAGTGTCAAGTGCTCTCTTGTAAAATCTAAATTAATGAATACTTTTGAGATAAAACTGCCACATTTATACAAAAACATGAAAGACCAGGTGTACAAACACACAAGTTTTGAAGAAAGTATCTATGACAGTATTGTGCACATATACTAATAAACTCAGTGCATAGACAATGTTTAATAGGGTGCAATTTTTATTGTAACATATTTTAAGATTACAAAACCTGAAGGAGTTATGTTTGATAAATACAAACCTTTCCTCATACCTTTTTATCACCAGGAGGTGATAATGAACTGATTTCTAATTTACACTAGAAAATACAATACATTAATCAAGCTAACAGTTATAAAAAATATGGAGAAAGACAAAAAATATGGAGAAAGACCCTCCTTATCACTAGCAGTAATGTTGTTACCATTACGGAACACAAGTCGATAACTGGGTATGTGCTAAAGCCTTTGCACCCAGGCCCCCCACAGTTCTGCATATGGGTTTCCTTAGTTAAGGATACACTCAAGTGCAGTTTCCTTAGCTAGCATTTTTTAGCTTTTATTTCCTGGTATGTTTACTAGTTCACTGGTTGTTAGTAATATATACAAAATGGGCCTTTTTAAGAAAAATATTAAACTGCTATATTACAGAGGGTAGAAAATACATATTTGCAGGGCTTTTTGCATAATTTTTGATGAAACATTTTCAACTTTCATGTATGAATGAAGCTTATTTAGTGCTGATTAGGATAAATTTTGGAAGTGATTGATATCAAAGTGAAATGTTCGTCCATGTATGAAACTGACCAACTTCATTCAAGAAAATAACACAGGACTGTCTCTTTGGCCTTGACTAGTAGTTATTGTTAAGGCACATCCTTACATGAAAAAATCTTTCAGAAAGGTCCACATCAAAATACTGATTCAAGATCTGTGGAAGTTTTTCCATGTTAAGGTATTATAATTGAATACAATAGCTGTTTCTACAGTGTTGATTGTGCAGAGTCTTCTCTATGCATATTACCTTTTCATCACCATGTAGCTGGTATATTAGGTTTCCTAAGTTCATGTAAAGCTGTTTGTTATAGTAGTTTTATATCCCCTGATGTTTTGGCTCACACTTGTGGCCATCCACTGAGTTACAAATAAGAATGAATTAAAATAAGTCACATTGGTGTATATACAGCTGGCAATCAGCTTATAGTTGGCAAGTCAACTGGTGTGATGAAATCTGATTTGTTGCAGGTTGATGATGAATTAAAATGTCACATTTGCATATACAGCTGGCAATCAGCTTATAGTTGGCAAGTCGACTGGTGTGATGAATTCTGATTTGTTACAGATTGATGATGATCATGTCTGGTCCTAGAGGTGTTGCAATCATCTTAGTATGTTTGATGTTGCTGGCTGGAGTGCCCCCACTGGTGTGACTAGTATGATAGTCAACTTGGGTAGTATGAAGACATCTCTCTCTTTTCTTGGTGTTTGGCAGCAAGTTAGATGCCTGAAGATTTCTTATATTTTTTATTATTTTACTGTATTGATGCTTGGCTTTTTTCCAGTACAGTATATATATGTAGTGCCTCAAGAAGCACAGGCATTTGTGGTCTGATGCTTGGTCTATAATTTTTGTGCCTTTTATTAGCTTTTTTGTTTCAGTTTTTTTTATTTTTACTTGTAATAATGAAAGATGGAAGATGGCCCTTTATTGAAAGTGGCAGGAGAGACTTAAAAGAGTGTTAAGTAGTTGTCGTCCTGATGTAAGTGGTGGCATCTTTCAACGTGCATGTAAACTCATAGATGACACTACTCTTTAAAGTAATCTTTAGAGGTTCCAGGTTGTTCTTGGAAAGTAGCTGGTTGGTTTTCACATTCTTATAGTAAATTGTAAGATTTATCTTATCTGTTTCTACAGTATGGAGACACTTTCATTTGCATGCACTGTGACTGTTGGTCAAGAAAATTATGATGAAATACTGCTGGGCAGTTTATATTTTATAAATTACATGAAGTTGTTATACCAGTTTGCTAGTGTATCAATTTCGGAAGAGCTGTATATATTACGGTTAATGAACTTGAGAACACACAAAATACTGTACCCCTATACTGCATATTTACAAACTGTACAGAAGTTTAGGTTGCATAGCCACTTGTAATTTTTTCAATATCACTTGCTACCACAAGAACAACCTATGTGGTAAATAAGGTCTTTTAAATCATGTTTTTTAAAGACCTACTGTCTCTAAAGGAGCTTGCAAGTTGTGCAGGTTGATAAACTCGGCCAAGGCAAATGTAGGGTGTTATTGGTTGCCTGTGCATATTGGCCCAGAGGCATTTTTAATATTTTGTGTTTCCACCTTCTTGATTTTGGTAAGGGAAGCCCTAATGATCTCTTACTATTTGCTTTAAGCATCTGTGGTAAAGGAAGCCCTAATGATCTCTTACTATTTGCTTTAAGCATCTGTACTTTTCTCTAGAGGAAAGATACTTTGCTTCATTGTCATTTTGTGTATTACATACCTATAATAATAATAGGCAATGACTAATTTCCATTAATTGCAGGTAAGGTAAAGTTTCTCCCTCTCCTTTCCAAAAACTGTTTAGAAATTTAATTTTGATTTTGTTTATATTCTGTACGAGATTATAAAGCCTCTAATACTCTTTAGTGTAAAACTAAGCAAATGATTAAATTTCATATTTTTCAGGAAGTATGTAGTATCAGCACGAGTATAATTTTAATAATATTTTGCTACTCCGCGCTTTGTTGGTTTCTTATCAATAATTTTTCAGTTACAGGTTTAAGCCTTTTTCATATGGGTAAAAGGGTTTCAGAAAATTTGCCACAAATACTCACAGGATTTGCGGTCAGCGTGTCGTGACCTCTTACGCTCTCGTGGTGTAGTACGTGAAGATGGTGCTTGTGTTGCTGTCTTTACTAAAGAGTCTAACAAAGCATCATCCCCGTCACCCATAATTTCTGCCATGCTCTCTTCCCCTCTGCTACGAGTTTTACCTGTCAGAAAATTGTATTTTGTAAAATTATGTTCAGTACTGTAAATGGCTCTAAGAAATAGTTGTCTTCAGTTACAAAACAAGTGTAACTTTTTTTAAAGATAAAAAAACAAAAGTTTACCTTCTCTAGTTCTTCTCCAGGTACTCTTTCCACGGATAGTTTCTGTGTCTGAGACGTCAGAATAATTAAGAAGTTGCCTCAGATCAGAATCGGCCTTTTCTTCCTTTGTCTGCTTGGAACGCTTGAATTTCTCCATCTGGAAGAACAAGGTCGTCATGAAATTGCTAACTTTCATTCTTTAGTACAGCCATTACAAATTTTCACATAAAAATAACCCAGATAGTGACTAAGAATTACATGGGACTTTTGAACTGAAATAAATGCTACAATGAAGTATGAATACAGTATGAACTATTTTTGCAACAAAATATTTCAGTAATGTACCATATTTTAAATAAAGTTTAATAGTTCTTATTTTTAAATCTTAAACACACCAGCTAAAAATGGAACAGTTTTTGAATTATTTTAAAATTATACAGCCCTCAAAAACTAACACCGTATAGTGATTAGACTGCCATCATCATTAAAAATACGTTAAGCAAAATTCTGAGCCACATTTCTTGACCGTTGTGGGCTGATTGTTTTGTTCTCAGAGGCAGATAAAAACTAGAGCAAGGAAAGTTTGAAAGTTATGGGGGTAGAGACCAGAGGGAACAATTGAAAGTCAAAAAATGCACTGTGGGGTCTGAGGGGTGCAGCAAGGTACACCATAGCCAGTATCACTGTAATGTACCTGTAAATTGGTTCCAAATCTCTGGGAGAGGAGGAGACCTTATTAGGGTATGGTTTAGTATGGTAATAAGATATACTGTACTGTACTTCACAAATCATTTTTACCGAAAAAGAAAAATGCTATTAGTTTTTCAATATAACAAACAATAACAAACAAAGTGGAGGAAATATTGATGGATGACAGAACATTATCCATGTATATTTCACAAAAATCACACTGTAAATTAATAATCAAAAGTAAAAATAGGTTTAAAGTTAATAAATTTTTGTTAAAGGAACATTATTGTGCAGCATTAATGCCCATCACAAACAAAAGAATTATCACAAGTCAAAATGTTCGCTTTTTATTACTAAATATTCATTATTAAATTTCCCGATTACTTTACAGTATTTTCATTATTATTATTACTGATATAGGTCTTGTGGGAATCTCTAGGACTTCTTTTTTGTCATTTTTGTTGTTGTAAGTTTAGACTTTCTCAAGCCATTTTCCTACTATTGAAAAAAATAGTAGAATTACACAGAACGTTAAGTAACATAGCAAACGATAACGTTAACAAAGGAATCTAAACATGTATGAATGTACACAGACATACAAATTAACAAACATGATTAAAACACAGGAAACTTGAGCAAAAAATGAAAAATGTTCAGTGGACATGTACCACTAAATTAGTATAAAATAGATTTTGTAAGCTGAAGAGAAATTGATTTTAGTATCCTTAACAGAATATGCTTATTAAAGGATTCTGAAATCCTGTAAATCCCAAAATATTTTACTTTTTGCAAACAATTTACATGGATTGCTAAGTGAAGCAGTCTACCAGCTGCTGTCCCATCCTAGAACTGGCAGCTCTGTGTTCATCTGTTGGAAACGTATGACTTTTAATACCAGATCCCATGTACAGTACTCCAAACTACATCTGGAACAAGTGAACAGGTAAACTCTAGATGAAAATAGTCCTGTTTTGGCAACCTCTTATTTTCTGCCAACATCTTTGTCCCACTTTGAATCCAGTAAACACCAAATTGTCCATCTGGATTTAATAAGCCTCTAATATAAAGTATATATGTTTATGATACTTTCATGTTTGAAAAAGACTTTTTAAAAAAAGACTGACTACTTAAATCCTCCAAACTCAAAGATAAAATTCACAATGGGAAATGTAATTGAACTGTAAACCAATACAATGATCTTAATGTGTCCATCTAATGTAAATCAACAATCACAGGTCTAGGAACTTGACTACTTAGTGCATGTTTTAAAAATTACAAAATGAATAATATCATGACCTTCATACACAGCGCCTACTCTCGTCTGATTTCATACACTTTCAAAATACTTACTTTTAAAATAACTACTTATAGGGCAATAGTTTTTTCAACAATATTTTACAATTTTGTGAGGAAACTTTTGAATAATAAATAAACTCAAAACCAAAACCAGAGTTCCAGCAAAAAACAATTTATGCAAATTTCCTGTATATTTCAGACGCATGCAATGAATTTCTAGAGAAAGAAATAAAAAGATTATTTCTGTAGCACTTGCTTCAAATTAATGTGAGAGTAGCTATTTACAAAAACTATAGTCACTTTTTTCAAGACTGAAGAGCCACTAATTGTTTCAGTTTTAACTATTCACTATTTAGTTTGGATTACATGGGATGTAGTATTAAAATTCTCAAGTTGTGGGCAGACAAACACAGGCCTATCAGTTGAATGACTGGGCAGCTGCATGTAAGACTTAATCATTCAGCTATGCATGTACATTTAGAAAAGTAGAACACTTCTTAGGTTTAAAGGCTTTCTAAAGCCTTTTTATAGTAATTTCTGATGAAGAGAGAACAACAGCAGAGTCAGTTTTTTATCTAACACTGGAAACCTGTTGCAGAACAAATATTAATGTACTTTTTCCTGTTTATTGTTTTTATGTGGTAACTTTTTAATTATCTTAATTTTTATGTCTCACGTTTTCATATCTCTTTAGATTCTTTTGTTAATAATACTGTTACTACGTTAATTTATGGTTCTGTATGTAATTTTTTGAATTCTTTTAATTATGAGAAGGAATTGAAACAATACTACAATAAAAATTATATGGGCCTTCTGTGTGTTTAAATCTATAAATTTGTTATTAATACCATTACCATTATTTTTGGTTTTATAGCATCAACCGCAACAGTGCATACATATACTGTGAAAGGAATGCAGTTTAAAAGCTAAAAGCCACTAGATAATTAATAATTATTATAAAATAATGCATCCATCTAAGGATCCATACTTTGAAGGCATCTAAACCAAAATGACATTTGCAGAGTAACTGGCATTGTTAAGTATAAATAGATATTACAGTTTTTGTTGTATAATGTATGCAGAATGAATACTTGGTGTGTTGACGTCTTAGTATTATTTATTGAAAAATATATAGAAACATCCTTAGGAAATCACTGCTATTTATACTGTGAACATCAACTGAAGTGGTGAGTTGAAATGAAAAATGTTGTACTGTAAATATATTGTTCTGATCACTGAGTATGATGCTCATTAAAAATAATTCATGCAGGCATTTTGTGGGTGAAAATTTTGGATGTTAGAGCACCCTAAACACATTTACAGTACCGAAGAACTTTTCAAGCATGGCCTGAGAGATCTTCCAAGAGGTTTTCCAGAGCGGCTATCCTGTAGACAGGATGAAACATCATAGAAGATAGGGAAAGAAATGCGTTACTTTATACTGAAAAGCTACAGAGTCAGAAAACTTCAGATTTAACATAATCATTTATGCATAAGAAGGCAAACAGTAATCACATGAAATCTTTAAAAACTATTTTTGGCAGTCAGTCTCAGAATGTAGAGCAACTTAACTCAGAAATAGCTTTTATGGGACATAGAAGTAAAGAAAGTTGAGTCTGACTTTGCCATAACTGGTATCAACCAGGGCTCTTTAGATAATGTTGAAAATATAGTTGACTCCTTTGTTTTCACATACCTCCATGATCATCTTTCCTCTGGTCTTGTTTCTTTCACGATGATTAGCCTTCTTTTCAATCTGCTGCAACACACGTTCTCTACAAGTTCTGTATTCCAGTGCAAATTCACTAATAGTAGAGCATACTTCTTGAACTTTAACTTCTAAAGCCATGTGTAAAGGAAAGCCTAGCCATAGCAAGAACCTCTGAAATCTAAGAAAATCATAATATTAAATCTTTGCTAGCGTGAGTAAATAAAAAAAAAAAATTTACTCGGTAAAATAAAATTACAGTACTTTGCTGAGGGCAAAGCCTATTACCTCAGCACATTACTTGGAAGGCTAGACTGAACAAGAACTTCTGTAAGGTGATGACTTTTCCACTTTCAGGAAATAGGGAACTACATCTTGAGTACGGTATGACTTCAACTTCATAAACCTATCAGTATCAGGCTTTGCCCTCAAGCTGACATCACTTGCGAGAGAGAAAGAAGGGACCTTTATGCAGGGCAACAGACTGTGCTAACAGTAATAAATTTTCAGAAAACTTTACATACAAATATATGTAAAGTTTTCTGAAAATTTAGTACTGTTAGCACAGTCTGTTGCCCTGCATAAAGGTCCATTCCCATATAACCAAACATGTGAGAAGACAGTTGTAGGCAAGGTGAAAAATGCAATCAATAATGATGATCTGGAGAATTTTTGGGAATAATCTGACATCATGATAAATAAGAAGAAGAAAAATAGCAAGATGAAGGATGAGATGGGTTGATAACAAGTGATCACAATGTGTATATTTTAGCTGTTAAAACTAAAGAACAGAGATGGTAAAAGGTGTGGAAGAAGGAAATATACCCCAGTTTTGGAGCAGGCCTCATTTGGAAGCTCTAATTCTGTCTTCATACATATTCTTAGTCTAACCTTTGAAGTACCCGATTAATAAAGAAGTAATGATTTGTATGTTCTACGAAGACTGTCCTTTTTGTTATGCTAGAAAGTTGCTGAATTTATGTGAATAATTGGTGAAAATGACATAAAACTGGTAGTTTACCAAAAACAGCTTTCTCTGCCTACTTCATATTAATCTTGAATAAATGAATTGGTGTACGATATTGGCCAAGTCCTGGCACTGGCTATCTGTCATTAACAACACTGTTAGAATTACTCCTATGCAAAACCATAAACCTTAATCTATTCAGCTTTAAAGACAATTAAGATGTTTTCATATTTCTGTAAATGATATTGAAATGAAATGACATTTTCTTTAAAAATTGAAATACAGTGCAATTTGAAAAAATTCAGATCCTGAGAGGATAAATCATATTAAAGACATCTAAGCTTATAAAAGTAATTATTCTAAAATAGAGATACGGGAAACATTAATTTATTACCTGGTCAAGACACGACGATAGATAATTCCTAAAACGATGATTCTTTCGGCACAGTCAGCCAAAAATTCTGACATTCTGTTAAAGAGAAAAATTTGTTAAAATATGGGAAGTAAAAATTGTCTGTCATTTGTGCATAGTTCATATATGAGTGTTTTTCAAGTGATACTTTATACAATACATAGAGGATAAGTTTTCTGAACAACAGCAAAAAGAAAAAAATTTTGATTATTTGTTTCGTAAATACTAAACTCTTACATTTATTTCACCCATAATGCCACTCCCCGGAAAAGGCTTCTGCCCATATCTTTTGTTTATGGTTAACTATGAGCTAAAACATTAAATTGGTCAAAATAGTCACCATGGGTAAAAAATTATATATTTGAGTCAGTGGGTATACATTTCTCTACTCAAAATCAATTACACCACTGTAAAGTACACTTTTTAAGAACATACTTATAAAAATACAAAAAAGGTAGCTAATCATCTGCAATTTCTGGTCCTGGCAACAATATATCCATGGACTGATGACTGACATTCTGTAGATAAAGCACAGTAAAAGACGACCCATATCTCATATTACCACTATCAACTCAATTTTGAGTGATGAATTTCATGGAATTTAACTGATTTAATGATGAAGCCCTTACATCACACACATGAACCTTAGTAAGGCTGTAGTTTTTAACTGCAGTGAATGTGTTTTTCCAATTACCTTTTGTTGTCACAGAAAAGTTAGATTGAAATCCTCTTACAGTACCTAGTCTATTTATGGATTTGAAGAGTCTTGGGTACCTGGGCTGGAATGAATTATTCTCCTAAGTTCCTTTCCAGTAAAAGAGTCCTACCATTTGGTATCAATTATTTCCGCTAAAAGGTATCATGCCGGCTCACTAGAAGATACTTGAGTCAATGGTTTGTATGTTTCAGTCATAAGACATTTTAGGAGGAAACAAAATCCCACTTGCTAAGGTCTTTCAGCAACTCTCTGGACTTTTCACTGATCAGTGCTCATGCCTATCACCAAGAACAACACTTTGCAATTGGTTCATATTCCTACTTCACAAAGTTGTGTCCAAGTCCTGATCAAGGATTCCTTTTACCCCTACTGTGCAGATATGTTGTCGAAATACAATGAATTCAAAGACCGATTCTTCCATTTCAAGAGAGTATCATGATATATTTTCCTAAAAAACACTAATAGTATGGATCCCCACTAAATATGTAGGTATGGATTCCTACGCTTGTCAAAAAGAATAAATCATTCATTTAGTTACAATACAGTAAGTGAGGAAACTTGATTAGACTGGACATATTTTCGTCAAGGATAAAACGGACAAATTCTGTTCAGTCACACAGACACAAAACCTCTACTGAAGTGTGAATGTGGATTTTATTTAATTTCTGATCTCATGAATCTGTTATGAAGCTTTCTGACAGAATGTTTGTCTCCTCAATCAAGTCTTTATTTAAAAATTTCTAGAACTGAATACCTTGAAGGAAGTAAAATACTCAGGTCCCGAAGAAAGGCCTCAGATAATAAACAGTTCTAATACATAATGTAGTTATTTTTTTTTTGAAAAGGTAATAAAAGACTTTCCACTAACACTAAAAAGTATGTTAATCAGCTGTCAAAGTGCTAGAGTCACAGTGTCCAAAGAACATGTTCACAACATTCTTGTGTATTCCTGTCCCATCAACAGATATGGTAAAGATTATGGCTGATTACTTGAAACACTATTAAGGAACTGGAAAGTAGCCTAACCTTGAATGGAACATGTGAAAAATAAAACAAAAGACCTGTATACTGAGATTCCTTGGGAGTAGAAAGCCCTCAAGTGAAAAATTATTAAGATTTTTGGCAAAAGTAAGACATTGTGTGCTTTCCTAGGTTTTTAATACTACTGTCGATTATAATCAGAACCAGTACTCTCAAAAAACATCTTGATTTCTTGATGCTAATACAATGCTGAGGAAAACATAGAGCTGATGGTATTCTGGTCCAAGCAGAACATCTCTGTGTTTCTTAATGGAAAGTAACTGACGGGTTCAAAAGAAAAAGTCACAAAATTGCCAGTGTAAGAAATTCAGCTGATGTTCAATCAGAATTGAACCCAATACTTACAAAGTTCAACTTTTCAAAGGTACTGTATATGTTTCTTGCATACTGAGACTGGTTAGAATGCCAATCAGGTCAGTTTGGCTATTAGAGAAACACCTTGTAGAACAGCATTAAAAATGTACAACAGTAATAGAAGTCAGAAAAATAGTGGCAAACTTGTAAAAAAGTCAGCAACATACTAGTAAAACAACCCAAGGAATGGTAGAACCGTCTGTACATTTTAGAAACATCATAAAAGGAAGAAAATAAGTAATAATTCAAAAGATGAACAAGAAAACTTACTTTAATTTGATTTGAGTTGGGCCATCATGCTTTGCAATGGCCTTCAGGTGATCCCACGACGCTTTACATTCAACTTCCATTTTACTTATATTGCTTGATAGCTCTTCAAAGTCTACTTTAGATGCCCGAGTGATTGACCCAATCTGTAAAATTCAAGTGATTTGTTTTCATCATGTACTATAAATCTCAAAAGTATATTCAAATAAAAAGTTCTCGCTTCACCTATATATGTATTTCAACCATTTAAAGTTTGAAATATTTTATTATGTAGAATTCAACTTGAACAAGCTTACCTCTGAATATAGATCTGTTGTATCTGTGTATTTCTCAAGCACCATATGGCAAAGATGGTGCAGGAGAGAATGTTTATGAACAGTGTCTTTGACTTCTGGAACTTTTGACAAGTAGTCTATGCTGAAGCCCCTCACATCTGTACCATTGAGAAAATTACCAATAGCCAGTAAAACTCCAAGAATAGTCTTGAAGGTATGGTTTTTATGGAGATCTTGGATGCCCTGTTTCAAGTCCATCAATGGTTCTGCTACTTCCTGTTTAGGAAGATAAGTTTAGAATATCATAATATGCAACGTCCACGCAAAGCAGGTGCACTGTCTGTAATTAAGGTTTTAGTGAACATGTTAAAACTATTTCCACCTGTTTTATACATGAAAAACACACATAAATCTTTATTATACAAAAATATTGTATCATAATTATAATTCAAAGCTGTCTTCCATACCAAATCAATGATGACAGGGCGTGAATGAAACGCTACAAATAAATAAATACCTTTTCTGAATTTTCATAATCTAGTTTGAAAAGCCAGAGTTTCAATCTAGCTGGAAGTTCTGAGATTGAAGACAACATCATGAGGAACTGTTCTGCAGACCCTAATGGAAGCTCAGGGTTGGATATCGCAGCTTCTTGAATCTTATGTTTTTCCTCAGGTGTAGGTAACATGGTGGTCAGAAGTTTCTGGAAAAAATAATCTCATTCAGCTGTCTCAAAGTCCAGACTGCATTTGATATACTTAAAAAGTGTTTATGTGCAGTCTCTGTAAAGAGATAATTACAAATGTTCTGGTAATGAAGTGAGTAAAAGTTTTCAATATTTTCCTATTTGCAAATACTGTACAAGTAGCTAACTACACTGATAATTCAGGAGCCATACTATTGTACTTTAGAAACTGATTTTGGAAATAACAGCTACAGTACTAATATGCTACCTCATACGCAGGGGACTTACCGTCATAAAGAAATGATTCACGTTAGAGGACATCAGGATTTTCTTGCTTGTTACAGTTTAAGAAATTAAATTGCTCCCATGCACACACTGATAAAATGAAAATACTATAACAAAGGCAGCTGTGATATAATTTTGCCCATAAATATGTACAGTAATAGCTTTTCTCCACCTATCTTCCATTAAGTCATAGGCACTGATAACACTTCTGTACCTTCTTGTCTAAAGTTTTGCTTTTCTAAAACAATAACAACTTGCTTCTATTTACATTTTGTTTAGTTATATTTACTTCTACATATAATAATGATACACCAAGGAAATAACTTTCTGTAACAAAATTTAGCTTAATGTAAATACAGTAATGCAACTGTAACAATTGGGTTGATAGGTATCATCTATTTTAATTTGGTGTACTGTACAGTATAATGATTGCTAGAAACAAAAAAATGTTTTCTACACTTTTATGAAAAATTTTAAGTGCAAACACATTATAGCGGATGTCACTGTTACTGTGCCAACATATCCTTGCTTGTGCCTACTTCTGTTGATAACTAAAAATTACAGGCTTAGAAAAAATAATGTTGATTCCAAAGGGCAATACTATACAGTAAAATGGTAAGTTGAAAAGTATTACTGAAATGAAGGAAGATGTTTCTGCCTCCAAGATGGGTTCATATTCTTAACAAGACATTTTAAGATTAATTAATACCACAAAACTATCGAGTGCCGACATTTTATTTCATCACATCTTTGCCGCAGGGATGTTTACGGTGTCTAGAGTTGTGATGCTGACTACCATATTTTACTTACCAAACTTTATTCTATTCCTGTATATTTACACAGGAGGAAATTCTGGTTAATTTTATAACAGCAATAAATATTTACCTCAATTCCTTCACGGTTAATTATGGAAGAGTCCATCTTCAGAATAGCTGTCTTTATAGTGCGAGGAGGGGGCAATTTTGTCATACCAATATTGATGACGTTCGAGCGCTTAGGATCAAGCACTACTATTTCCTTTACTCCTTTCTGCTCTTGTTGCTTCTGTGGGTGGAACAGAAATTGTAAATACAGTGACAATAAAATGAAAAATGCAAAAATATATTCTTGTACAAAGCAAGTAATAGAACAATTGTTGCCTTGAGAATGAAAAACTATGATTTGCAGGTTACAATTAATAAAGAAATTTCCAGATATGACTTTCAAAATATTAATTTCACTTAATTTTGTATCTTAACTCTGACAACTGTGCAAACTAACAAAATGGTTGTATACAGACAATACAGGATACACTTGTACTGTACTGTAGTCAGTCAACACATTATCACCCAATAGCCAAATTCTTCAAACCATCACCATAAAAGATGGGATCTGGGAAAAAGGTTCAACATAACAGCAGGAACATGCTTATTCCACCACCATAACGTTTTTCCTAATCTCTTCAAATTGTTGTCAATTCAGCACCACAGTCCTTGATAAAATATGGTAT
The DNA here is from genome assembly GCF_040412425.1 of Macrobrachium rosenbergii. Classification (NCBI taxonomy): domain Eukaryota; kingdom Metazoa; phylum Arthropoda; class Malacostraca; order Decapoda; family Palaemonidae; genus Macrobrachium; species Macrobrachium rosenbergii. The sequence goes on from NC_089752.1 coordinate 115,622,680, forward strand.
ACAGTACTGAATTTCACAAATATGAATCTATGGCAAAAATATAATTACTGTAATCATCAGTTACTTGCAAAATGACTGGTATTTGGTTACATTATACTAGCCTTTTCATAATTATGGTACTCTTGCATTGTCAAGTGTCATCTCTGGAGAATGTCTTTTTCCAAATATAGTATTGCACACAACAAAATCAAGGACATACTTCATCATACTTATAAGCATTCTCCATTAGCTACAGTGAGTGCTTCAAATCATAAGATTTGGAAATCTTGTCTAATCATAATTAATATATTCAACCAGTATTTAAACTATAAAATTTAACTGGAAAAACCTTTAATTTATGTAAATGAAAATTCATCTCATACTGGATTGACTTTGTAGCCAATTACAGTTAACTTGATGTAACTGCTCCGTGGTGTAACATGAATAGAGGAAAACATATACTGTAAATATGACTTAAAAGTTAATGAAACAAGGAACTTAAAAAAAAGAAACAAATACGAGAATCTGTTTGCACAACAGGGTAGATATATGGTAACACAACAAATAACTACCTACAGAAGGGCACACACAAAAATAAAAGATGGTATGGCTTTCTTGTGGCATTAATCACAATGATGGTTGATGGGAAGTAATATTGTACAAAACTTGGGAAAGAGGCTTCATGAGTCTTTGAAAATCCTAGGCAAGAAACTGCAAAATATTGAAAAGAACAAATTTGAAGATTTTAAGAATTACATTAAGTTTAGGACCCTCTAAAACAAAAAATAAGAAAAAACGAAAAAAAGATCGAAACTTCCAACCAAGTCTGAGAGATTTCACTGTTAAACCAAATGTGGTATTCTGCCAGGAGAATAGGCCTCAAAGTAAAGAAAAAAAAAAAAAACACTGTAAAATACCAAACTGCATTATCACAAGTACACCTGTGAAGTAACCCATGAATAGGTACCAAAGATTTTAACTTTAAAAACCCATAATTACAGTACCATAGAGTTTCATAATACATAAAACATGGCCAAGCCATTACACCTTCCTAAATTTGGTGGTGGTGGAAGTTCATTAAGAAATTCAACATTGTAACAAAACTCGAGAATACCTAAAGAGGATTTTTATGATGCAAAAAGTAATAAATCAGCTGAAATGAAAGAGAAGACAATGAGTAAAACATTACAAGACTGATATCATGCACTTAAGGAGGGCCTACAAATGGCGACTTTTTTCTTAATGGTTGGCAAGCCTCAATGTCCCATACTACTTAAGGATCTAACATTTTCTGAGAAACAGCTTCACATAAAACACATAAAGGTGCAGAGAGGAGGGAGACAATTCGCACGTCAGGCATATACTACAATCTTGGGGCACAAGCCTTACTTACCTCCTACAGTCAGCGCCAGCATGGTAATATAGCAAGTGAGATAAATAAAATTGCATTAGCACTTTCAAGTTATTCATTTGACAAATATAAAATGAGAAAAAATTAAAAAAAGCTGTTACGTTATGAAGCAAAAGATTCATTAATGCATTGGGTTGAAAAAAAAAAGCACTGCAGGATCCAAAAACTGGGTATATAAGATATACCATACTGCTATTATGTCAGCAACAAAAATTTTCATATTAGTAAAAATTCAAATATGTATTTAAGGTAGCTCAGCACTTATTCTAGCTATCTGTCATGTTTTTGATGCTGCAGAGGGTACTGTCTGGTAATAAACTAAATGAAGTTGGAAGCCTTGAAGCCCTTCAAAATATTATATATAAGTTCCATAAGTTTCTAGGCAATGATCTGATAAACCATATTTACCCATTTCTATCTGTAAAGTTCAAGAAACATTAATGGATTATGTCTTCTGTCAAATGAGTCAAAAAGTGAATAAGTAAACTTTTGTCACACAAAAGGCATGCAGTGCTAGGTGTAAATTAGTCCTAATGATAGGCTAATTATGGTGTGATTTAAACTCAAGGAATTTATTGTAATTTGCTTTAGCTGCCTCTGAATATTAGTAATAAGCTTTTGCATAAACTGAAAATAAGCCATTCCATCATACTAATGCAATATTACCATGGAATTTATAGTTTGATAAATGATAATGAATTCTTATTAATATATGTTATGTTTCAGTTCCTGCACCTACAAAACTATTTACGTTTCAGTTCCTACACCTAAAAAACTATTTACGTTTCAGTTCCTACACCTAAAAAACTATTTCTGTTTCAGTTCCTACACCTAAAAACTATTTACGTTTCAGTTCCTACACCTAAAAAACTATTTACGTTTCAGTTCCTGCACCTAGAAAAATATTTACGTTTCAGTTCCTACACCTAAAAAACTATTTACATTTCAGTTCCTGCACCTACAAAACTATTTACGTTTCAGTTCCTACACCTAAAAAACTATTTACGTTTCAGTTCCTACACCTAAAAACTATTTACGTTTCAGTTCCTACATCTAAAAAAACTATTTACGTTTCAGTTCCTGCACCTAGAAAAATATTTACGTTTCAGTCCCTACACCTGAAAAACTTTACGTTTCAGTTACTACACCTAAAAAACTATTTATGTTTCAGTTCCTACACCTAAAAAACTATTTAGTATCTATCACAAGAAAACTGATTAAAAATAGAAATAAGTTTTGCCTCCTACAATTTCAATAAAAAACTTGTAAAGCACATGTAATGCATGTACATTTGATGGTTCTGCATGTATCAAAACATATTTAAAATTAGGACCTGGTCCAAAGTCCAAGCGTGCAACGCATGCATCACTTGTGGCTTGTATGTTTTGGTGCTTATAAGTTTTCATTCCTGTTAAGCATTATGTTTTTTATGCTATCTACCCTATTCAAATGAATGACCTTACTTCATTAATTCTTCATTTTGCTGTTCTTTTTGTACAGAGTACAGTACTATATATTTACTTGACTTAAATTAGTTGCTTGACCTCTTTATATGTTTCACTGATCTATTCCTTCTTAAAACACACAAAATATATATAGAAAAAAATATATAATATATATATACCCTGTATATGTATATATATATATATATATATATATATATATTGTATATAAGCAGTCCCTGGGTTGCGTCATTCCAACTTATGGTGCTTGCCTCACGGCGCCGTTAACCCTGATTTTTTGGCCGTTACCCACTTTACGGCACCGTTACCCAGACTTCTGGCGCTCATGGTGCCATTACCAGTGCTATAAGTGCTATTTATTCCCATTAAAATTACGATGCTTCAGGTTACGGCAATCTTAGACATGAAAATAACACTAATGTGGAAGATTGTGAAAGCCCGCTGAGCACAACAGAGAACACACTCTTCCAAAAGACTTATCAGATGCTACCAGTCTTCTGGAAGTCTCTTCGTTCTCTGTTTTGCTCAGGAGGCCTTCAGAATATTCCACATTACTGTAATGTACATTATTTTCATGTGAGAAATTAAGAACTGTATTTGTGAAGGGAAATTGATTTAACCTGATGAATAAGTTAGACCTTGCATAATGTAAACACAAAAGAAAATCATTATTTTGCTGCTGCAAATATGCCTACTATTTACTAACTCAAAAAAAAAAAGGAAAATCTAATACACAAATATTAATGAATATAAATGGCAGGAATTAGAAACTGCCTTACTTATCTAATATCATAATTTCAGATAATGGAAACACTAGCAACAGTGCTTATCTCCAACTACAGTCAGATGTACATTTACCTTTGAGTAAGCTTGCCCAAAATATTGTGAAAAGATAGGTACAGCTAGTTCCTACCTCTGAACTCTGGAGTAACCCCTTGTCTACCTGTTGCTACTCTTGATATCCCACTGATAGTTAACATAATTTTGGAATGGTCTACTTTCTCAGGCTACAGACAAAATCACACATAAAATATGTATTTTGAAAATCTCTGTGCCCTATCAAAACACTCATTTTACTTATGCTATACTTCTTTTTTGTGGTACACATTTAGCTATGATGAATCATTAATGTGCACATTACATCTAAGAGACATCTCAGTGGGTATCCTTCATTACAGGATCCCATAACTCCTGATGTTCTGTAAGGTCAAACAGATGCAGAAAAAACACATTTGATGGACTAGGAGGAGTGCAAAATAATGAATCTACCTATACCCATTAAAAAGTAATTTCAACATTCATCCTAGACAGAGAAAGCACAAATTTGAGTCAAATATGAAAAAGAATTGAATAAGTGAAAAAATAAGAGGCAAAGTATAGAAGCTAATCTATTTGATTTTTGACATTTTAAGGAACAGTCTCATAAACAATGAAGTCACACTCTGACTGTAACTTTCATAGATGAGTACTACGTGGTTCAAATACTTTAAATGCACTGTTATTGCCACGCATCTATGGTACATAATCGACTGCCTTGTTTAAACTATGAGTTTGATGTTAGCAACCCTCCTAATGTATGTGTTGAAAACATTATGAAGGGAGTTGATGCTGTATGCTACAGACCAAAATGCTTAAATGGGACGCATTTTTATTTACAGTACACTAAAACTAACAACTGTAACCATAAACTGACATTGGTCTTGCCGTACAGGGTCTTCTGGTTTTCTTAAATGATTATCTAACAACTCTCTACTTGGCTCATTAAAACTAAAACAGTGATCTATGTTAGAGTTGAAATGCAGCAGATTACACGTAGTTCTGTAGTATGGTGGCATGTCAAAAAAACTATCTGAGTGCTGGTACGTTAGCAAATGCAGCACCCTGCATACTACATACTTCTTTATAAGCAAAAGCCGTTGAAGTAATTTAAACTATAGAGATACTCATTAATCCGATTTATCCTGATAAGTCTTTTGTTACTTCTATGCTGTACGTTATGGAGGACAGTACTGAATTATTAATGTGGCACTGAAGAACTAAAAAATCTATCTTGAAAAGTTCCCGTCCCTTTGGTAATGAGCTAAATGTGAGAGTTCTAATTCCTTGATAAAAAGTAATAATTAGAAAAGAACCAAAGTGTTAGTTGTATTAAATTCTAAGGCGACTATCCTACAACGTGAGTACTTTATTTGGTTATTAACCAAATTTGTTAATAGAATTACAGTATAAGACAATGTTATGTTGAAAATGTATAAATTAATTTTAAGCACAACCGCCCAAAAAGTATTAGTCTCAATTGTTGATTATGAACCTAAAACTGCTGTTAGATTATTTTGTGAAATTGTTCATGCATGTGTAACAGGAATCACAACATGCTCTGGTTACCCTATATTGTACATGTACCACAAAATATTCTTTAGTCTAGTGGTGAATGAGAAATATTGCTGTGGAATGAACAAAAATGAGGAGGCTTACCTTTGCTATGATATCTTTAGCCCTTGACTCAAACAAGTGCTCCAGCTTCTGGGTATCCACAGGAACCAAGTCAACTTTGTCCCATATGCTCCCTTCGGGTATTCGTGGATCCTCTCGTACCTGAAAAGTATTAATGTTGTTTTGAATAGGGAAACCATCTTCTGCTTTACTTTTTTTTCCAAGCACCAGCATCCAAGATTTAGAGTGCCAGAGTGAGTCACATACAAGAAGAGATAATAAACAATTTCTAACCTCTCTCCAGAAAAGTTTAATGGTCTTTTTAGTTTTCTGCGGCTTTGAGTCATCTGTACGATCTACTCCATTCATCGGGGGTGGAGGTGGTGGTGGGGCATCTCCATCTGCAGAAGGCATTCCTGGTGGGGGTGGAGGAGGTACTCCTCCTGGAGGTGGTGGTGGTGGAGGTGCACCTGTGGGAGGTGGTGGTGGTGGTGGAGCTCCCGTAGGAGGTGGAGGTGGCGGAGGAGGAACACCAGTTTGCTGAGTCTCGGGCACAAGTTGATCATCAACCTCAGTGAGGTCATTGAAGTCCAAATCACAAAGAGTGAGTGGTCTGTTCAAATGCTTGATCAAAAGTTCCCACTGAATGTCATTTTCAGATTTCTTTGGTGGTTCTGGTACTTGTATAACGCCCTCTTTAACTTCTCCTTTGGAATGTGATTTTGATAGGCCATCTTTTATCTTGTTGATACGATCACTAATGTCACCCTTACGGCCTGGCTTTTCATCATCAGCCCCCTGAGCAGTGTTTGAATTCATCATTTTTTCTTGAAGCTCCTGAAATTCCATAAAACTCTTCAGTCATTTGCATCAAATGAACAAAACACAAGGAATCAAGAGTAAAATAATACATTATTTTTTATCATAACATAAAAAAGAAACATAATGAATGCATTCTTTCAAATACCTCCAATGCACAGTACTATAATTTAGATAAGAACAAGTAATATTCAAATACCTTAACAGAAGCCTCTGCGTTAATTTCTATTGGTATGCGCATATTGTTGTCAACATTTTCTTTGTCCTGAAGACTACAAATTCTTGATTTCAGGTCCTGGATGTTAGCCAGAGACTCTCTCCGACCTGCCTCATCGTCCCTCTTACCGTACATCATATCCATCACCCATGAGGCTTGTTTGTTTAGGCCTGACATCTCACTATTTTTGCGATTTTCATCTTCTACATTATTGCTGTAAAACAGGAAAGGTTATCATTTATAAAACCTTAAACAATATCATCTCATTATAATGACTCTTAATTTTCCAAACTTTATCTGAACCTTTTGAAGATGCTTAGTTAGATATGTGTGTGGGAAGGTCACAGAAATTGCATCCCTGTAACTTTTCATACTGTATATGACAGAACAAATAAAGGTGATAGGGGTATTACTCTCAGACAAGGTACTAACAAATGTTTGGTTTTACTCTGATACCCACCAATCCCCATGAAATTCTCAGAAATTTCTGAAATATTCATATTCACTGTTAATAAGTTAGGTAATTTTTCAATATTTATTTTGATGCTTCTAACATAAAACACAGTATAGTGGAGTGTAAAACATTCGAAATACCGGAAGAAAAGAATTTCAAATATCAAGTTACAAGTACATAATTATATTTTTTATTTCAAACACTCTAACACCAGTACTTTGCTTTTCACCCACTCAATTTTGATTTCTCATCAAATCTTAAAATAAAATATAAGGAATGAACAGGTTGTAAAGTGCAAAAACAATTTTGAAAAGAAAGAGAAAAAGACAGTACAGCAGTGATGAACTGTTAATAGCCACCGAGGCCAACTATTAGCTGCTGTCCCATTTATCAAATCTGAATTAGCTCGAGCAACATGTGTGTGCACAGCACCAAGATACTTACTCTGAAGATTGAGAGCTGCGACGACTTTCATTGATAGTTTCTTGTTCATTTATGAAAGTCCTATGCCTCTCTGCACGCTCACGGCGCCTACGCAAAGCTGGCGTTACACCGGCTTCCGCATCTAAATAAAGTACGTTTAGATGAAAATGGAACTTATCGTAAGCAAAGATCAGTACACAAATATTTTATTGTACATTTAATCTGACCTTAGAATGTGCGCATACTATAACATGTAAGTGAACATGACAGTAAAATACTCACGTTTCACACCCCCTAAGTCGTCCTTTGGAATGCCGAAAGATTCTCCATTAATATTAATTACTGTTACGTGATCTTCATCGCTACTGGATCTCCTGCCATCTCCTTCCTCCAATGTAACGCCTAAGGTGTTACCCTGGGGAAGTAATTGACTTCATAAATGCTCTACCAAAGACAAGAACATAAATAAAACGTGGAAAACCAAAATTTTAAGTCTTAAAACTATCAAAAACTTTAAAACTATTCTTGTCAAAAACACAACTCATGAAATATCATTTCATATGTGATATGGAATGCACAAATTCAGTTACTCTGTAAAAGTGTAAAGTATACTGTATCATAACAGAGTAAACTAATTACAGTACTGAATATGAAACATTGTAACTTTTAAGCTTGTTACTTGTGATATACATAATGCTTACTAAACTACACAATGTACTGTATAGTATTTTTTGTTGAAGCATTAATGTGTAGGGATACGAGTACTGTATTGCTTACAGTTTGATAATTATTGGTATTAACTTTCACCTGCAAGAACCTAATCAGGGGAAGTCCCTCTCACCACAACAGGTGGACTTGACTTTCTATAACTATCAAAGTATCAGGAGGAGGGTGCTAAATGAAAAAAAAAATACTATTTATACAATGGGACACTGATATAGTTCAATATATAGCTGAATGGCACTTTTATGAGGGAGGGGTAAGAAACTCACTCTGAAGCAGTACAGGAATAAGCTGAAAGAATCTCTTTTGTACGTGACTGAAACGGGTTATATTTTGACAATTTCTGAATCTAAACACCTTGCGTTCATACCACAGATAATCTAGACTGGAATGCCTTGACTAGCACATTTTGCATCCATTGTTAATCTTGCACCTTATTATGACAAATCAAAATGACCTATCAAGGACATATCACTGCAAGAACAACTAGGCATCAAGTCTACCTATAGTGTATATATGAGAAGCATTACCCTCACCATTACAAGCTATTTTTGTATTGGATACAAAAATATGGTGGCAACCTTACAATCACGAAGTCCAACTCCTTCATTCAAACTTGAACGAAAGTAAAGTCTTGCAAATTAACTGATGCTGTCAGTGTCTGCTCCTCTGCGTTCTTCTCAGCTATATTTATTAAGTAATCACTAAACAGTACTACAAGAGAGGGAAATCATAAGGACTATAGCTAACTGAGGGCAGCCCTGTTACCTGATTCTCCAACTAAACTCCACAAGAAATGAAAACATGCGGTTGAAGAAGAGCTAAGGCAACAAGATATCATCGGTTGCATCTTGAAACACTAATGGGACATTTTTATAAAGTAGAATTTGTTATCATAGCTCTCGCTGACATTTATCCCAAAGCGACTAATACAGCAACTTGCTGACATTTGCAATTTTTAATGGCGCAGAGTTTAACAGTTGTCCTGTATTCGTGAGAGGGAAATACTGATTGGGTTCACGTCAGTGTTGGTTAATCACTGGTTTGTGCTTTACTATCTACTTAAAATGGTTAAGTACCTTATCTGATTGAAAATTATGCTGGACAAGAATTTATATCTATAAGAACATGAATGTTTTATAGTTATAGTTGTCGTTATATAACAGTACTGTATGACACCGTAAGGGAGGTCTGACAATAATTATTCCACAACTTCAAAAGAACCATTTATGCATCAATCTCGTGTAACAAAATGCAGAGGCCTTTAAGTTTCTGAAAGAACATGTGATACCTACATATTTTTTCTCCTGTTCCTTCTCAGGTGTTAATTCCATTGTGCTTTGCTATGCAAGATTGTAAGAAAAGAAATGTCTTCATTACGATGTAGAACTTTACTTTTAAACACTCAGTTACTTCTACTAAATTTAATCATTAGCTTCATGAAGTAAGTTTGATATATGTATTTCTTTAAAATTAAATTTACGTCATTGCATTAATCAAAATGTGTGAAAACTCATTTTGCTTCAAGGTGCAAAATATACATTATACCAAGAACTGCGTTGTTAAATGATTTGCCAAGGCAGAAACTGAAATAAGTTAACTAAAATTTTCCTTCACAATCAATACTAAACAAAGTAGAATCATATTTGTTAATCTCCAATACTGACATTACCCTTGATACCCAGCAATTTAGCTTTACAAACTAAGTCGTTTTAAAATTGCATAAAAGCATGAACAATTATGTTGATCAAGAATACATCTTTTTTATCGTTTAGAGACAATATTAATTCATGGCATACTAATGTTCGTTTTACACTTTAGCAACCCGAAGAAGAGTTGTATGACTGTCGAACATTCTTACCAAAAACACGTCAGGTCTACTTCAAAAATATCTCTTCCAATTTATAACCACAATGAACTAAAACCACAAGGTTTCATAATAGAATGCCTTCGGCTATTTTCACTGAATCTTCTTTAGTGAAGACGAATAAACAGGTAGGTCAGTGATTTACTTACAGAAGTGCATTAGCCTTACCTTTTTCATTTTGGTGGGCGATGGTGACTGGTGATGTCTACGAGATTTCCTACGGTCATTTGCATCACGATCCGTTGAGCTGATGCGAGGTACTTGTCTGGAATGTCGAGGGTGGTTATTGGCGACATCATTTAAAAAAAAAATTAAATGTCTTATTTCTGAATGTACAGGGTGCTGTTTTCGCAGCGCCGGAATAGTGTTCGTAAAACTAGAAGGCATACGAAAACGTAAATGACATCAGAAAACATAAATACATGTGTAAAACAAAATTTCCAATTCATGGAAAGTCGTATTAATGATCCGATATGACAAATAAGAGTGCAATAGTTCCTGTAATGCAAAAAAAAATAAAAATTTCCAATTCATGGAGGGTCGTATTAATGATCCGATATTACAAAATATAGTGCAATTCCTGTAAGTAATGCAAAAAAAATCAAAATTTCCAATTCATGCAAAGTCGTATTAATGTTCCAACATTACAAAATATAGTGCAATAATTCCTGTAAGTAATGCAAAAAAAAAAAAAATCCAATTTATGTTATGTTAAGTCGTATATTACAAAATATAGTGCAATAATTCCTGTAAGTAATGCAAAAAAAAAAAAAAATTAAAATTTCCAATTCATGGAAAGTCGTATTAATGATCCGATATTTACAAAATATAGCGCAACAATTCCTGCAGGTAATGCAACTGACCTTATAGTGGGATCGATGGTCGTAGTACGGCATATGTCATCACCATCCTCATACGACAGGACAGCCTCATAAATAGTGAACTGCTGCAACAAATCAAGATCACTGTCGGGCCGATGCATGTACCTGCAAGACGACCACAGCATTTCAGTCCTACTGACCGTTTGAAATGGTCCACAGTGCCTCAGAGATGCTGACATTCACGACCAAAAAACCACTTATGTATCATGGAAGGAACCCAGCAATGCCTTTCCAACGACAGAAGTAGAGAGAGAGAGAGAGAGAGAGAGAGAGAGAGAGAGAGAGAGAGAGAGAGAGAGTCTCAAAATCCCCAAACACAAACATAGGTCAAACTCACTTCTCGATGAGCACTTCCAGGCCTTGTTCTTCCAAGTAGTCCGTCTGATCATAGTACGTGTCTTGGTCAGGTATGCCATTCAAGGTCTTGTTGACTAGCGTCATGGCATAGGTAAGAAGTTCCATGTCTGAGTTCTCGTGGCCCTCAAGCAGTCTCATGATAGTGGTCCATGGCAGATCCCCTGTGAAAAATAAAAAAAAAATTAATCGAATACATATTGCAAAGAGTTGTCTCTTCGCAAACGTGTTGAAAAAATAGGCAGAAAATAATGTAGACTCAGAAAAATTGCTTGGTTCTAAAAGTACAATATCATGTAAACTGTTATCTTGTAGTTTATGTAAAATTTTCCCATAATGTCAGCCACACTCGCAAGAGCGCTGTGTTTGGTACCAGCTCCTTGGGGATAAACATTGAAGCATAAACAAAGGACGGTAAATATTTCTGCAGCTGAAATTTGCGATAGATATTAGTAGATTTTTTGACTTAGCACATTAAGGAGACTTGAGACCACAGCAGAAAGGTGCCAATATCGAGTACTGGCATCAAAGTAAAAACTTATGGTATTCATTCCAAGATCCAGACCGTAATTCAGTCCATCCTATATCTTTAAAAGACTCGAGAACACCCGGCATTCATTCCAACATTCTAAATATATGAAAAGCCCCAAACTGTAATTCAGTCCATCCTCTACATATCTAAGAGACTACAAGAAGCGCTCGCAGAAAACGGTCTAAGATCTTTCCATTCACCTTTACCTGCGAGCGTTTCTTATATCTATATATCCCACGGGACCATTGTGGTATGGGACTAGCGAAAATCCTAAGACAAAGTCACGACATGCCACACACCTCTCGACGAATCTACAGTCTCGATGGCCTTCACTAGGATGAGTGCGTTCGATTCTGTGTACTCGACGAACACCAGCAGCAACTTGAGGGCTGTCTTCACGACCAGGCGGTACTTGGAAGTGATGAGCGAGTACAGCCACTGGATGGTTTCCTGGTGTTCCATCACACCGTTCATGCCGTCCACGTACAACATGACCTGACCCAAAGCTGAATAGAAGTAAAAAAGAAAAAAATTACACGTTACTCAAGGAACAGATAAGAATTACAAAAAATATTCTGAATAAAAGAAAAGAAAGTTACACATTACTCAGGAACAGATAAGACTTACAAAAAATATGCTGAATAAAAGAAAAAAGTTACACATTACTCAGGAACAGATAAGAATTGCAAAAAAAATTCTGAATAAAAGAAAAGAAAGTTACACATTACTAAAGAAACAGATAAGAATTAACAAAAATATTCATGAGAAAAGCAACATGATGTAGTGTCATGAAGGAGTATGAGATAGAGTATGAGATAGGCACGTGAGATACTCGCTAAGCTCAGCGAACAAAACATTAAAAAGTATTAATAAAAGTAACTTGTCTGGTTAGATATAAGCACAGACATATTATTATATATAATAATTTTAATTCTTAAAATATGATTTAATCTAGAAAAATTATCGGGAACATTCACTGAATATTAAGTTTTTATAGAATAAGTGAGTGTTAACAAATCATAAGTGCAATGTTGCCAATACGTAAAGAATATGCAAACTCCAGTCCTACTCGCCATATATCATTCAATGGCTTCTTCAGTATCCTCTCAAAATAAAAATCAGTGATTTGGAAATGTAGATAAGATAAAAGCAGCATTTAAGAAGAATAATTTATTTTCGGTTTGAGAAAGGTTAAAACCCGCAGCTGACCTCTGAGGATGTAAGGTCTGAGAAAAGTTAAATCTGGCAACTGACCTCTGAGGATGTAAGGTTTGAGAAAAGTTAAATCTGGCAACTGACCCCTGAGGATGTAAGGTTTGAGAAAAGTTAAATCTGGCAACTGACCCCTGAGGATGTAAGGTTTGAGAAAAGTTAAATCTGGCAACTGATCTCTGAGGAAGTAAGGTTTGAGAAAAGTTAAATCTGGCAACTGATCTCTGAGGAAGTAAGGTTTGAGAAAAGTTAAATCTGGCAACTGACCCCTGAGGATGTAAGGTCTGAGAAAAGTTAAATCTGGCAACTGACCCCTGAGGAAGTAAGGTCTGAGAAAAGTTAAATCTGGCAACTGACCCCTAAGGAAGTAAGGTTTGAGAAAAGTTAAATCTGGCAACTGACCCCTGAGGATGTAAGGTTTGAGAAAAGTTAAATCTGGCAACTGACGCCTGAGGAAGAAAGGTCTGAGAAAAGTTAAATCTGGCAAACTGACCTCTGAGGATGTAATTTTGGTAGTTCTGGTCAGCCGACGACCCGACTTTGATGAGGCAGGTGAGGCCATCGTTCTGGACGAAGGCGTGGACGAGGTCCTTGTCGTCTTGGAAGATCTGCTTCAGGGAGAACAGAGCCCTCCGGAGCTCGCGACCCTCCGAATTGAGGAGCTTCTCTGAAGTGTGCGAGATGGATACACAAATCAGTCAACGAAATAAACAAAAATGGATAAAATAATAAGCTCTCTATCACTAAGTGATGTATGTACTGACTACACTTTATATAAAACTGACACTGAAAGTCCTCCTCGTTGAAATGTGATTAAAAATTTAATGTCTTATTTTGGATGCAACATACATTAGTTCTCTTTACTCTTACTGCACTAGGGGAACAATTTTTTCCCTTTCTCTTTACTCTTTACTCTATTCCCTTTACTCTTACTGCACTACAGAAACAATTTTTCCCCCTTCTCTTTACTCTTACTGCAATAGAGAGAAAATTTTTTCCACTTCTCTTTACTCTTATTGCACTAGAGAAACAACATTTTTTATTTTCTAAAATACATTTCCATGCAAAACACATTTAACAAACAGGAAAATAACTGGCACACACTGAATCAGTTACTAATGTTTCTCAAAATACACGTATTAAAATTAAACAAGAGAAATTCGCTGCTGAAGTCTGGGACATTGTAATTTCCTATTCGTTATTTACAAACCAATTTCACAAAATGCACGGAGCAATGAATTGGAGAACAATGCCAAACTAAACTTTAGCAACGAATGCTTTCGTATACAATCGAAAAGAACAAAATCAAAAACTCACCGATGATTGCATGTACCCGAACGGATAACTGGGTTCGGAGAATGATCGCATTCTTCTTACTGCAAAGGAAAACAATAAAAAAAGCGTTAATTATATACTAATGAATGCTCATGAAATCATTCTCGCAAGCAAGGAAGTATATATATGTGTATATAAATGCATACACACTCACATTATGTGTATGTGTATATATATATATCTTCCTAATGTACACTCTAGTATAGCCTAGACACTAAAAATTACACAAAAAAGCCCACAAAAATTAAGGAGCCAAAATCCCTTCTTAAGCATGCATAACATCCTACTCATCTCAGCCTGTCCTACTTAAACAGCAATGTGTAAATAATAATATGCACATCGAGAACGATGGCAATGACACAGTTGCTTCAGTTGTTAATTATAGATTCACTCGTCGTATAGTAACAAAAACCCGGAGGAGGAAAGAAATTACAGTGATGAGAACGACTCAAGCCTAGATAAGCATGATCGAGCAAGTTCTTTGTCAGTATTCCCGCTTAATAAGAAGATATTTCATCTCGATCCGGTTCAAAGTTCCCCTTTCGTATCACATCCAGTCGATATGTTTCTAGCGCACGCTATCAACGCCGGGCTTTTCAGGATTTCATAGTACCATGTCATGCTACTTCGTAATTCTGTATTTCAGGATACTTCTAGATATGTGAATAAAAACATAGTTAGGTTTGAAAATATTTATGGCTAATACCATAACACATAAGCCAGTGATGACTGCCTAAGGACTGGGTACTTCAGTCTTTGTTAATAACAGAAGGAAAATTAAACATGAATCTCCAATTAGCTTTCACGTTTGCATAGTGTTTCCCTACGGCCTCTCTCTCGCTCTCTCTCTGTCCCTCTCTACACGTTTCTGTTTACTCAGGGTGAGTGAACCTGTCTCTACTTTTCTGCTAGGTCTCACAGGCTGCAGTGACCTATGCCAAACATCCACAAAGCTTAATCACGATCCTTTCCTCCACATTACGAAGTCGAAAGCTACAAAATGTCTCTGCACTCAGACACTCGGTCTATACATGTACGCCTGGTTCTTCTTAAAGGCTCTTTGTAGCATCTGCTCTTTTCGGCTGCATGTGACCCATTTCCACAGATGTATGATCATGCATTCAACATCCTTTCAGGGGTCACGTACAAGCAGCAGCTACTGACTGCTCTTGGGCAAGTATTAATTATACTTAGCTTGATTTATGCCATGGTTAACCGAGAAAGTCTGGCGTCTCGTTTGTCCTTTTTTTTTTTTTTATGCCCCACAAGAAACGATTAATTCAAGAGATATCTGGGCTACTTCAGTATATAGTGTACAGTAGGAATTTATAATAAAACATAATATAACATGTAAAGTTTTTTAAAAGCACAGACTCATATCTGAATTTATAGTCAAGTACATAACACTGAGTGGTCCGTAGAGCGAGTCTGTATGAATGACCCCCAAAATAAAAACCTAAAAGGCATTCTTAAAGAGAGGGAGTAATCATGCAAGAGAGAGAGAGAGAGAGAGAGAGAGAGAGAGAGAGAGAGAGAGAGAGAGAGAGTCGTAATTTCCTCGAAATTTACGTTCACAGAACCAGGCTCTATTAATCCTGCACAGAACGTGCTCCGAGCATCTAGAGAACGAGATTTCTAATGGTACGGAAGTCAAGTACTGAGACAAAGTCATCGATAAGGTCTGGACAAGGAGCTACTACAAATCGTCTGTCATTCTACTCGGTTGTAACAGAAGAAGAAGAAGAAGAAGAAGAAGAAGAAGAAGAAGAAGAAGAAGAAGAAGAAGAAGCAGAAGAAGGAGAAAAAACAGCGAGGGGAAGTCTGGTGTCTCTTGCGAGGGCCTGGAAACAATGGGTTTCAAGTGCTGACACTATGGTTCTATATCTTTTATATCTCCCCAGTGTTTTATTCTTCGTCTCTCCTATTGTGTTGCAATCGATGATCTGCGTGTCACTCTCAAGACTCATACAAAGGCTTGTAAATATACACAAATGAGTTAAACATTAATAGATATAAAAAAAAACTCTTTGGTGATGGCTAATCCTCTGACGCCACTATATGATTGCAATAAACAAATTACACATCAGCTAATTCTCTCTCTGCCATACACACAATAACACACACACACATACATATGTATATGTATATGTATATATATTATATATATAATGTAAGTATGTATAAATGTGTGAGAGATGAATTTGCATTGAACAGTTGGGTACTACAGTGGAATGTTATTTCACCTTTGTTGTTTGTCCTTCTCATAGATTTTGTAACAAAAAACAATTGGCTGAAGACTTACAATATGTAGAAGATTCTGTTTCAGACTGCAAAACAGCACAAGATTTACAAAGCTCGTTCAATAGAATGATTTACATATCATGAGAAACGAAGCTCAAAATAAAGCCAAGAAAGAGAGAAATAATGACCACGGAGTACGCGAAAAGCATTACGTGGAGAGAGGAGAAATGAGATTGAATCTGTCAGACATTTAGGAACAATGATATCCATCGCAGGTTCTCTCAGCGAAAGACTAAAGAAGGTAAATCAAACAATGAGGAGGCTGAATAAGATTCATGAATCAAATACTCTCAGTTTGTAGACAGAGGTATGACACATATATACGTAACATATAAAACAGGTATCACAACGGTTCTTTAATGAGCGTAGAAAGGTTTCTACTAAGGACAACCACTCAGCTATGCAGTAAAAAAAATGCCCAAATCAAAGCATTTCACTTAAATTATCACCAAAAAAAGTGAACTTTTACCCTGATAAGTTATTTTTAAACATCCGGGAACCTCTGGATTTACGTCAGTATTAAGTAAACGTGTTACTCGTCAAACTACATTCTTACTGCAACTTTAAGTTACGTAGCAATACCAGTATTTTCTAGGGGACGATAGACCTAGTACTACCAGACTGGTTAACCGATCACAAGGCACCGATCACCCACCGGCCACTCGAATGAGCTCCACTTGCTCACACGAGGCAAGGCTTCGATAACAAGCCTCCTATTTTGGTAACCCGTTTATGTAAACCTACATTCTTGTGCTGACTTAAGATACACACAGTATTAAGTTAGTGCAGACAAATAACATGCAGTGTTTACAACCTCACGCAGGACGGTAGAAGAAAATAAACCCGCTACTGTGTTCCTCAAGGAGGAATATGAAGAGAGGATTAGGTCTCTCGTCTTGCTTCTTATTTTCATGTGGTTGAACTGAACTGAATATAGAATTTAGGCCAAAGGCAAAGAGCTGGGATTTATGAGGTCATTCTGCGCTGAAACGAAAACTGACAGTAAAAGGTTTGAAAGGTGTAACAAGAGGAAAACCTCAGAGCAGTTGCACTATGAATCAATTGTTAGGAGAGGGTGGGAAAGCAAGATGGGAGAAAGAGAATATGAATGGAGGTACAGTAAAAGAAACGAAAGGGGTTGCAGCTAGGGACCTTAGGGAGGCACGCTGCAAAGAACTTTCAGTAATGCCTACAGTACACCATGTGGTTTAGGCTGCTCGTGGCGTCACTCAGAAAGCAGTAGCGTAAACCCACAAGGAAAATAACTGACCTATTGAACGTACGCAAACATTTGTTGCCATATTTTTTTTAAAGTCACTGATACATTAATGCATTTAGACTTATATATGTCTTTTAAAAATAAAGCTTTATTATTGGAAGCTTCTACTTTGGTTGAAGACTATTTATTTGGCACTGTGAAGGATATCTGTCAGGATTACGAGAAGGCTAAAAAAGCAATAACAACTCTGTAACTCAAACGACACCACTCTGCCGACGTGTCAGAGAGAGAGAGAGAGAGAGAGAGAGAGAGAGAGAGAGAGAGAGAGAGAGAGAGAGAGAGAGAGAGCGTAATTAATAAAAACACGAATTCATTAACTTCAGGTCGACTCATAACTACCCGATTCTGGGTTCTGGCGAGTCGTCTCTTCAGAAAACAAAAATGTCTCCAACACGACGATCGTTTGTTGTCCATGAAACAAAAACAAAGGCTTCGTGGAAGGGTAAAAAGGCCAAAGACAGTGTCTGTCTCCCGCGGGTGTCGCCTTACGCATTCAGGTGAAGCTCCTGTCTGGCTGGCCTTAGAACAACATCATCGACGCAGTGGAGCAACTACAGAACCCATGGGACTATACTGCCATTCTACACCAACGAAACCGATAGTAAAAATGACCCGAGAAACATTACCAAAAGCACGGAAAGGATTTACATACGACCATCGCTTGGTCAGCAAGAGAGTCAATAGATCTTGATCATGAATAGTCTGAACAATAAATGTATACGGTAGGTAAATAAATGTAATATTTAATACACGCTTCTAACTGACCTATTATTAATCGAGGCTTGGCGAGAAGGAATTCCTGAACCCTTCAGAATATATTTCACAGTTGCACCTTGAGAAAACTTTAGGTGTTTGGTCACAACTTGCAAAACGACAATTTGATACTGTTTCTGATTTTAAAAACGTGGAGAGATACCCATGATATTTGTTGGGAAAGGTTAGTCATGGCTTAGGGACCATTCCCCAAAATATCAGTACAGCTGGACTAGTGTTCTGAGCATGATCGTTCTTCTAAAATGTATTACCCATCGAACGGTTTTGCTTTTTCCATGCTGCCAAACAAATTAGGTGGAAACATTCAACTGATTAAATATGTAGGATAGAATAAAATACAGAATTTAGGCCAAAGGCCTAACGATGGGACCTACGAGGCCATTCAGCGCTGAAACGGAAATTGAGAGTAAAGGATGTTTGCAAGGTGTAACAGGAGGAAAACCTCGCAGTTGCACCATGAATCATTTGTTAGGAGAGGGTGGGAAGACGGAAGATAACGGAGGTACAGGATAAGGAATGAAAGGGGCTGCAGGTAGTGGCCGAAGGGACGCTGCAAAGAACATTAAGTAATGCCTACATTGCAACGCACGAGGCGCATTGACGGCACTACCCACCTACGGAGGAGTAAATACGTAACTTGGTAATTTTTGTGTTCTTATATTCATCAGGTCCAATAGATTTAAGAGCACAGATTTAGAAGGAATCTAATGATCACTTGGCGACTGAGATGATATTATTCAAAGAGGGAAGTTGTCAAGACTTCCGACTAATTGAGCATCTTCATTATCCCTTAATGAGGACTCAATGCACTAAGAGATCAGCCTCGTTGAAAATAATTAGGCTAAATTCCTCATGATAGAATACGCAGAGAGAGAGAGAGAGAGAGAGAGAGAGAGAGAGAGAGAGAGAGAGAGAGAGAGAGAGAGAGAGAAACTTTATTTCTTCCATTTACTAGAAAAAAGAATTGTTTGAAAACTTTTAGCATACTAGCATCTTAGATTTTGAGCCTGTGCAATGCATCCGGGAATGTGCATTGCATTCGGGAATGTGCATTGCATTCGGGAATGTGCATTGTATCCGGGAATGTGCATTGCATCCGGGAATGCGTATTGCATCTGGGAATGCGCATTGCATCCGAAAACGTGCATTGCATCTGGGAATGTGCATTGCATCCGGGAACGTGCATTGCACCCGGGAACGTGCATTGCATCCGGGAAAGTGCATTGCCTTCGGGAATGTGCATTGCATTCGGGAATGTGCATTGCATCCGGGAATGTGCATTGCATCCGGGATATGCATTGCAAACGGGAAATCTGCATTGCACCCGGGAATGCAGCGAGAGTCAAGCAAGGCAAAGAAACAACAGGAGATCTGCGGATCACCGAAGGGCGCACGTGCGTGCGTTTTGCGTTCGCTGGGGTCCGCACTAAGTAGGCAGAGGTGGAAGCCTTAATTGAGCTGGTTAGGAGGAACAACGACAAGCAATGGGGCGTAAAGGCCCAACGTGGGTGTCGGGATGTGCTTGATTTCCTGCTTGGATTACTGCCATATTTATCTGCAATAAAACGGATGAGGCTTAAGTGCTTAAGTGCGTCCACCGAAATTGTTAAATGACATCCCTTCTGCTAAGTAGTCGCCTCCACAGCGGAGGGAGCGGTGGCGAAGAAATTAATGGACGAAATGGATTGAAGCAAGCGCTGAGCATCAAGCTGCACTTGGTCGATACTGGCCTAAAATGGAAGACTGCAGTCTCTGCAACAATACAAAACAGGGAAAAATAGATTCTCCCTTGCCTTACTTCTGATTTTGCAGAAACTGCAAATGGGGCCCCCTAAACAAAGCATTGAAGAATCATTCTGAAACTGCAGTAACCAGTGTATCAGTGTTTCACGAGCCCAATAGGTGACATATCTCAATTTCGAAAATTCTGCAGATACTGCAAATGGGACCCCCATAAATAAAGCATTGAAGAATCATTCTGAAACTGCAGTAACCCGTGTATCAGTGTTTCACGAGCCCAATAGGTGTCATATCTCAATTTCGAAAGTTTTGCAGAAGCTGCAGTTTTCCATTTTAGGGCACAACAGGTTGCGAGTCAAGAGCTGTATTGTACAGACGGATCCGAAGCTATATAGGTGGGTCAAATGAACCGAGAGACGAAATGTCCCCCTGCAGGACCTCATCTCCAAACGATTATTGAGAGACAAAGCAGTGATGCGTATCTCCTTTACAGTCACCTCACGCTGGGGCCATCTGCGACATCACTACCGAGTCTCCAGCGGCCACTATCAGGTACCTAACGAGACACTAACAAGCGTTCTTCGTTTTATGGCGCGCTTCTCTCATGCGACGTTCTTCCTCTTGTGTAAGACGCTCTTCTGGTCCTTATTTGGTTTCTCTGTCTCCTCTGTTTATCCGTTTCTTTGGACTTTGTTTCGTGTGTCTGGGATTGTGCACACTCAATTGTAATTCAAATTACGCGATGTGATTTTTGTACTGTTGGGTTATATATTTTCTTTCATTCGGTATACAAATATGCTCTGTTTGTATACCCACAAATCCTACATGGTTCTCTTAAAATAACCATAATAACATTAACAATAAGACGAAACATAAATGGTTCTCTTAAAATAATAATAATAATAATAATAATAATAATAATAATAATAATAATAATAATAATAATAATGCAAAGTTCCTTCCTCCAAAGTCCCACGGATGAGAACGAACGCGAACCCTCCAACAAGCAAAGCTGTGGCGCACATTTGCGAAAATATTCATTCAAATGCACACAATGAACTTGCGTGCACACGTCTCTTTCTCTCCTGTGGTCCACGAGGGCGGATGAAGGCGCACACCAAGTGTCTGAGCTCCTCGCAAGGCAGGAAGATTTAATGCCGCATCCCTCGTCAAGTTGGCGTAATAGATTTCATGAGGAGAAGGCGTCGTTTGGGGTTGTCTGCAACTCGAGCGGAACGCATTTTTTGAACGGGTGATTTACCCCGCCAGGAAGTCGTCGAGATTTACATATATATACGTACACATACCCGGTAGTTTCGGGCACGGAACACAACTTCATTGATGGAGATGACATTTGCAGGAGGCAAGACACGTGCAAGGCTTGCCGAAGGGTTGGAGTCGGCACCCTTTTCTCTTTCTCTCTCTGTTTGACATAAGCACCCCCATCCCCCGCGCCCCCACCTCACCCCTCTTGTTATAAAGATGTCTGCACCGCTGTCGAGTCCCGCTGGAAGACGCGATTTCTCCTTTGTTTCATCCACTTCAAGGGGAAGACTGGAAAGTGACAACAGATGAATGCAGACCAGAATATACAAGAAATCTATATTTCATTCTCTCGTTCCCAAACGCAGTGTCACACAGTCGTACTATGCCCAGCACATAAACAAAATGCAGATAATGCCCATTCATGTTGATATTTATAAGAACAAAGCCTTGTCCGTGTGAAAACGAGAAAAGAAAGGAGAATCGCTGGACAACGAGGAACATGACAAAACTAAAGCCCTGTCTAAAGGGTCGTTGAGGCGCAGTGGTTTAAGTATAGTAGGAGGGGACGTCCTCCAGAATAAAAGCCCCGCCATTACAAAATGAGCCTTAACTTTCGGGATTTCTTGACCTTTGGGTAAAAACGAGGACCCCTGTCATTTTTTTAAGTTATTGCTGCCACAAGCAGGGCTTTGCTTTATTCGCAGAGGGAAGATACGAAAATCTTGAAAGAGTAAAGAAAAAAGAATTGATATAAAGGAATAGCAGAATTAGTCTGACTTTCCACTTATGCTGTACTGTGCATTTCTTTATTTTTGATTCCCTGACATTTTCATTATTCCCGACATTCCTGATTCGCTTATACACAAGTATCGCCTTCATGTACTCATAGTACTACTGTGGTAAGGCAACTGCTTTTTCTAAGACTTTTTTCAGATACAAACTGCCAGCTTCGATCAGTTCCTTGAACGGATGTTATGATAAGAAGAAGAAGAAGAAGAAGAAGAAGAACATGAAGAAGAAGAAGAAGAAGAAGAAGACACTATTCTAATACTAAATAAAAAACAAGATTGTGTTGAAGCAAAACCGTTCCAGTGGAGACAAAATAACGCTGCAAATCCAGGAGATGGAATGATGATGAGATGGAATAATGATAACGTGACATAATGATAACGTGACATGACGATAACGTGACCAAAGGGCAACGTTATCAACAACATAATCGCTATTTACAACCTACTGGTGCAGGCGCACTGGCAATCAAAACAAGTTTGAATGAATGACAAAAATACATCTCTCTCTCTCTCTCTCTCTCTCTCTCTCTCTCTCTCTCTCTCTCTCTCTCTCTCTCTCGTGTTGCAGAAAGGATATCACAGTGTAACAGGATAATGAAGCCCCGCCGACATCGCAATCACAATTCAGTCAAGTGAAATAAAGATGATTGTAATCAGTCAGGATGCTTTCATCAAGTCATAAGGGGGTAATAATTTTGACGAGAATGAGCAAGCACGCAAATAAAAAATGCATGCACAAGACACACACACGATGAATACGCGCGCAAGTAGGTCCTACTCAATCCTGAGAAGCGAAATGGAAGTATTTTATAAAATATTCATTGTCAAAATAATGAAGCAACGAGTGTTACTTCTCTCTCATTTCATCTCGCCTCGTTGTAATGACTGTGAAGTCTTTGTGGAGCGGGTGTGGGCCGTTCCAGACTTTCGTTATAAAGGACTGGCTTTCTTGCGCTTAATTACCGGGCACCTGACCTCATCACTAAGTCATTAAGTTGTGATTAGTCAGGCAACAATGAGGAGGTGGAAGCATTCCCACGGGAGCTATACGTTTTCTCCTGGGCGAACGACTGAAATTCCGCGGGACATAATCTCAAAAGAGAGAGAGAGAGAGAGAGAGAGAGAGAGAGAGAGAGAGAGAGAGAGAGAGAGAGAGAGAGAGAGGTATACTGTAGTATTCACAAAAAACATAATCTGAAGCGAATTACAGATCTATTCAATGTTTCTCAGCCTTGCGTTCACTTCGCAATGTAATTTACAAGAGGCATTTTCAGTCGCGTACAAAAGTTGCGTAATTAACAACAGTGGTGGGTCCTTTTTTATTTCATATTATTTGCTTGGTATTACAATGACTGCTATCACATCGGCTGTCTTTTACAACGTAACATATTAACATCATGTTGTGTTTTGCAGGCAGTGCGTTGCCAGAGAAGCCGAAATAATATAAAAAAATGGAGGTGGCCCCCCCCCTCTCAAAATTATCATAGTGGCTACGCATAGCAACGTTTAAAGACGCATTGTTGGTTCCCCATTTTTCTTTTGAGGAATTCTATTTCAATGCCATTAACAGACAAGGACACAATATATCTTTTGTATGCATATACTTTACGGTTAAACACGAGGTATTATGTTCCGTTGTACCCTGGTATTAGCTTACAACAGAATAAAAATGATAAATGTCTTAGCAGATTGGCCAAACGAACAGACACTTCGTATCAAAAGCTTACAAAACTTGAATAGATATCAGTATAAGAGAGCAGGAGGTCAGGTGTACTAGTTATTCATCCTTTCATTACATAATGGTAAGGGAACTGATCTTTAAGAGAAAAAAATCACAAGACAGGACTCCATAAAAGAGAAAATTTCAAAAATGAACAAAAAACCAAACAGAACCTGCGAGAGACGGCCTCTCAGCTGCCTGGCCATGTTTTGACAGAGGGCCGTTAATCAATTTGCGACCCCAAAAAAACCAATAAAGCATTTTGAATAGCTTGCCAACAACATGAAATCCCACTGGCACCACCCAAACACACACACACACACACACACACACACACACACACACACACACAAGACACACAAACGAAGAAGCACGAAACAGGTGATAGCGAGGATGACAAACGAAGAGACATGTGGTAGATGTGGACACAAAACATCTGTTGGTTTAAATGTCTCAACTTATATTGGGCGAATTAGCTTTTGGAACACTCGCATAAGACGGATAGGAATAATCCACCATTATGTTATGTGTGTGTGCTTTTTATTAATATGAAGATGGCGAACATGAGAGAGAGAGAGAGAGAGAGAGAGAGAGAGAGAGACACATTCGGACTCCAAATCGCCGTAAAAGCTAAAAACATATAGGCTTGTCTGACTTCCAAAGCTACAATTTGAAGACGTCTGGAACAATAGTTTCAAATCCCGAAGGTCAAAAAAGAAAAAAGTAACTCAAGTGCCAAAGACTACTCTTTAAGACATACTAAGACACTTTATTCTAAGCCAGCATATGTACCTTTGTTAGTCAACAAGATCGCATCCGCACACAAAAAGCCACACACAAATAACGGCCCCATATATATATATATATATATATATATATATATATATATATATATATATATATATATATATATATATATATATATATATATATATATATATATATATATATATATATAAAACTACTGCTTTAGCGAAGGTCGTTGAAACGCGCTATTATCTAGGGGAACATTCAAAAAGCGAAGCCTACTACTGCTTACGTATGGGTGTCATTTACTTCCTGATGGAGATGTAGTTTCCACAAAAGACGCAAGACTTTGAAAAGCAGCTGCCATACCAAACCACATATTCTGAATGACCGAAATCTATTTATTTGCATCATATATACGTATAGACTCTTCTCCGTTGATTAAATAACTGTTGCCATCTGAACTGGAACGCTTAAAGCGACATCTGTCGAGAAGCAGCCTTTTCAAAAGGCCACGGAGAGATTGAGCATGAAGCAAATGTGTGAAAGACAATCCTCGCGTAAAAGGGCAATCTAACTGTATGAGAAACCACGCAATTTTTGTGACGACGCTTATCACAAATCTCGACGTGGTTCAAGAAGTGAACATTATAGGGTTCCAAAAACAAGAGTTCTTGAGCAGTTGTTCTCGTCTCATCGCTCGGAGTAGCGAAACGTCTTATGTACTCGTCCAGCAGCGAGCCAACACTTGTTCCACGAATTATAAATACATAGAATAAACGGGGCTAAACAGAGCTCGAATAACCTCGCCACATAACCAGTCCACCACCAAATTTCTCAGAAGACGACGCCTCAAATTAAGAGATTTATGAACATTTACCAATGAGGCCTCATTCGCTCGAGACTTAGTGAACCTTAGACGGGGCGAACGCACGAAGCCCAAAGTATATTGCTCGTAATGCCCTTAAACGTGTTTTTTTTTTTTTTATCTTCTAGCAAGCAACTTCCATTATGTCCAGAATTAAATGCTGACAGACGGCCACCTTCCCCACCCCCCGCCCCTCCTCCCGCCCGGGCCCCCCAAAGCACCCAACCTCTTTCCTACGAAAACGTCAAAATCTTGCACATCCATTTATCAGAATCAGACAGGACATGATGAAGAGGGATGAAAGGGAGGAGGGGAGGGGGGGGGGGAGGGGGGGGAGGGGGGGGATGGGGAGGAGGAGATGGGGAGGGCGAGGGGAGTTACCACCAAAGAGATGTAAATAACTAATTTTTCCCCCACGGGGAGGAGGGGGGCGGGGTACAATGAGAGAGAGAGAGAGAGAGAGAGAGAGAGAGAGAGAGAGAGACCAACAAACTCGCCCCACCAATTGTTAGCTTCATGACCACAATCACTCTTCAAGGTTATGAGCTTCGCCGACCCAGCCCATTGCAACACCAACGAGACAACCGACGGGGGACTCGCATAGCCGTTGGTTGCCGCCCGCGATCATCATCTCTGGGGACCTCATGGAAGCATGGGCATCTCCGTGCAACCGCATTTCAATCATTGCCAGGGCTGCAATCTCCCCCGCCGATACTCAGCCACCGACCGTTCTTGGATCTCGTGTCACAGCGATGGGATTACGCAGCGAATAAAGCTTTTGATTCTTACTGTTTTTCAGACAGAAGAATTTGGTTTCTGATTTAATCTCACATATAAGAGAATCGGACGGTTGGAGAAGAAGACGTGCATAATCATAAATCATAAATCCGATGAATTACAAGAAGAATTATTGGTAATTAGTGGTAGATGGCTCTAGGGGTGCCGTGCAACCCTAAGACAAAACTTATTTACAGAAGAGGCTCATTTGAATTTATTAAGATACTTTTAAGTTTGTTCTTCCTTTCGAGGAGGCAAACACTTCAATGCTCTCTTGATATACATTTGTGTTTGTAAATAAATATTTTAGTCATTTTTCATTTCTAGAGCGAAAAAATGTGAATAACCTCTTGGGTTCTGCTGTGGTTAATGTTCAGAAAAAAATATTGCTCCCCATTAGATTACAACGTCAATGCCAGTCATTTGCCTCTCTTGACAATGATTCAGTTCCGTTGAAACAGGGATTTCTGAGAGAAAGATGCTGAAGGCATTCAAGAATACAAAACATCTTGCCAATACAACTCAAGTTATTTTTATATGATGAACGATAATTAGGCTAAGTATAAATGGGGTCTCCTGGCCATATCAACGTCTAATATATTGAGTTTAATAAACAGAATTCTTAAGAAAACTCGAGCAAAATCAAGCCCACGAGACATACCAAAAGACACCGTCAAACAGTGAATGAAGGTTTCGAATCGGGTCTTTCACCTTCAGACTTTACAAGAATTTTGTAACATACCAAAGGGCACTCTACACTCCATCCACATTGCACCTGCTGCCTGGTGTCACTCGGAACACTACATTTCAAACTGGGTGAAACTGAGGGACTACGTGACTGGGGACAAATGTCACATGAAACATGAACTAGAGAACAGCA
Organism: Macrobrachium rosenbergii; assembly: GCF_040412425.1. Classification (NCBI taxonomy): domain Eukaryota; kingdom Metazoa; phylum Arthropoda; class Malacostraca; order Decapoda; family Palaemonidae; genus Macrobrachium; species Macrobrachium rosenbergii. The sequence continues at coordinate 115,649,926 of NC_089752.1, forward strand.
TCTTAAACAACACAAAAAAAAAATGCCAGAAATCTTGCACAATGAATAGCCCCAATTTGCGCCAAGATGACCATTTATGTTAATCTGCGGTGTAATCCGAGTCAAGAGGGCCAGGTCACCGTAATAAAGACCACCTGAATTAAACTATCTTGCAAGTCCTTTGTCTTCCCGAGGGCAACCATATTTCACGATGGCCGGGAGAGTGCTTTTTAAAATGTTCTTTTTCTAAATTACGCCTCAGGTCGTCATTCTCTCCTCTTTCAACTTCTCTTATCAGCTCGAGAGGGCCATGCCACGCACGTCACCCGGGTACTATCGCCTTTCACGACAACAAAGAGGACAAACTACTGGTTAGTGGAGATGGATAACCCCTCTAAGAAACAAGGTCAGCTTCGTTTTGCTCTTTTCGAAGTTCTGGGACATCTACATTATACGTCAGCAGAAGGCTACCCACATAAAATTCTTTCTTATTTTAGTTCTGTTTATCAGGAAGGATCGTTTAGCGATTCCCTAAACCCATTCGGAATCACGAGAAAGCGTATTCTTAGCAATTACATTATTTGAATTGTAAAATACTCGCGCTGTCACAATGCTACCTACCCCAGTTCTGAGGAATATTTAAAAATGAATCAATCCTGGGGAGGTATGATCCATAATTTGTTTAGCCTATCTAGTATACCTGGTTATCGAGGAAAGATAGGCTGAACATATCCTAATATCCTGTCTGCCTGATAAATCAGCCATCTCTCTCTCTCTCGAGTATGTGTGTGTGTTTGTGTGTGTGGTGTATATATATACATATATATATATATATACACACATACATACATACATATACATATGTACGTATGTATGTATGTATACCAAATTTATAATTATGCATACAAAAACGCATGAAATCTATAATTATACTTAAAAGTCACGTAGGTTTGTCAAAGAACAACTTGTCCTCCTGGATAAAAGAGAGAAAACTCTTTCATGAGTAATAAACGTCACAAAAAGTTGTAAGCCAATAAGGAGAGAAAACATTTTGAGAGAGAGAGAGAGAGAGAGAGAGAGAGAGAGAGAGAGAGAGAGAGAGAGAGAGAGAGAGAGACCCTTTCATGAGTAATAAACGACATAAAAGTCGTAAGCCAATAAGGAGAGAAAATATTTTGAGAGAGAGAGAGAGAGAGAGAGAGAGAGAGAGAGAGAGAGAGAGAGAGAGAGAGAGAGAGAGAGAGAGAGAGAGAACCCTTTCATGAGTAATAAACGACATAAAAAGTTGTAAGCCAATAAGGAGAGAAAACATTTTGAGAGAGAGAGAGAGAGAGAGAGAGAGAGAGAGAGAGAGAGAGAGAGAGAGAGAGAGAGAGAGAACCTTTCATGAGTAATAAACGACATAAAAGTTGTAGCCAATAAGGAGAGAAAACATTTTGAGAGAGAGAGAGAGAGAGAGAGAGAGAGAGAGAGAGAGAGAGAGAGAGAGAGGGTAATTAAACCAGGAATGACTCTGGAGTCTAGTTCCGTGTAAGATGAGGAAATAGCTCCTGATTTATTCACAAAGCGGTACATCTTTAGAACCAACTTAAGCCTCCCTTGGTTGATTGAAGCCTCACGGTGCACACGCCGTAAATGAGACTATTTATGAAATAAAGATTAAATCAATTACTTCCCGGGTGTCATGAAAGTTCTAAACATTCAGATTAACATGCGAAAAATGCGGCGAAGTTTCTTCGGCGCAATCGAGTTTTCTGTGCAGCGTATAATCAAGGCCACCGACAATAGATCTATCTTTCGGTGGTCTCGCTATATTGCTGTAAGAGCCGCGACCCATGAAACTTTAACCGTGGGTCGGTGGTGGCATATTTTATATCGTTGCCAGAAGCACGATTATGGCTAGCTTTAACGTTAAATAAAATAAAAAGTACTTATGAGGCTAGAGGACTGAAATTTGGTATGCTTAATGATTGGAGGGTGGATGACCAACGTACCAATTTGCAGCCCTCTAGCCTCAGTTGTTTTTAAGATCAGAGGGCGCACAGAGAAAATGGGACTGGCAGACAAAGCCAGTACGACAGTTTTCTTGTACAGAAAACTCAAAATGGTCTTTTTTTTTTTTTCCAAACCGAACGAGGTTCTAAAATGCACATGCAGTAACAAACTGACATTTGTATATTCTTGAAGGATTTCAATGTTTCGTGAAAACCTGGTGTTTTCTACAGAGCGTAACAAGTACGTATTCATCTTTGTCTGCCTGTCACATCCACACGCTCCCCCCCCCCCCTCCTCCATTTTTTAAAGAAGGCGACATCAAATGACATGCAAAACACTGACGTAATCCAAGTGAAAATAAAAATAATTAGCGGCAAAAAAAACCTAAGATTTGCGAAACGTGACGGCCACCTACAAAAAGTATTTACTTTTAAAAGGTACCTGAGATACAGTTTAAAAAAAAAAAAGGTCAATGGCGTCTCTGCGTGACTATTCCTAGAAGAGGAGGATTCTCGAATTCGAAATCCTATTACCATTCCAAAGCGAAGAGCTTATTCCAGCGGCGTTCCTCATTACCACTGGCATTCAAAGTTGTTTACGATAATTCATAATGAGAATCATATGATTCCTAATCCTTTTTTTCACACAAAGAACAAATATCCTTGACCCATAACAATTAGCTGAATTGATCTGAACATAGAACTTAGGCCAAAGGCCAAGCACTGAGACCTATGAGGTCATTCAGCGCTGAAACGGAAATCGACAGTAAAAGGTTTGAGAGGTGTAACAGGAGGAAAACCTCAAAGCAGTTGCACTATGAAATATTTGTTAAGAAAGGGTGGATAGCGAGTTGAAAGAAAGATAATATGAATGGAGGTACAGTAAAAGAAACGAAAAGGGTTACAGCTAGGGGCCGAGGGAACGCTGCAAAGAACCTTTAGTAATGCCTACAGTACACCGCGTGAGGTGCACTTACGGTACTAAACCCCCTAGGTGCATAACATTCAGTGACCGTGTACTTTTGACGATACACTTTTCCACTTGTCCCGTACAAGAGAAATAAAAAATGCTCGGGTAACCAAACAATGTCCAGGAACATTTGACGAAATTATTTTTCAACAACAAATGCAAACATAATAATAATAATAATAATAATAATAATAATAATAATAATAATAATAATAATAATAATAATAAAGTAAAACCTCATAAAAAATTAGCAAACTTTCCAGTGGAAATACGATACTGCACTTCCTGTGTCCCGGAATATGACGATACCTGTCAACACCGGTTTACAAATCCAGTCTCTTATATATGCGTATAACGAATGAGAGAGAGAGAGAGAGAGAGAGAGAGAGAGAGAGAGAGAGAGAGAGAGAGAGAGAGAGAGAGATTCTCCAGGATGATTACTACGCTATCATTATTGCATTACACACATATGAGATATTAAGCAAGTCATGTGCAGAAAATAAACAATTCTCTGCTTCAGAAGAAACTTCACAAATCATAAAAACTTTAGGCGAAATAATTCCTTTGGTTTGTTAGTAAGTAATGTCCCAGTAAGTATAATGACACGTTTCGTAAATGACAAAGAGCTGAAACCGCCCCCCACCCCCGCCCCACAAAGTATGCATTTATAAGGAAGCAGAAGTCTTTTGTAGCTAGGAGTAATAAAGGACAGTTTCGAAAAATTAATAAATTCAATGTTTCTGAGTGATAAAACTAAGCGGAAATATTCCTTTTAAAATATCAAAACAATTTACTCTCATACTTCTATCAAAAGGTTAAAGGGGCATTCAAACTAGCTTATACCCTCTACAGCGAAACAAATATAATGTAATTTCATCTTTATTCTGTCAAAATCTTTGACGGAAAGCTGAAGAAACATGAAGATAGGGCGTCACATTTCTAACAGAATTCCTAAATTTTTGTCAATGTCTCTGACTCTGGATATAATTCCTACTAAGATTAAAACACTCATTTAGGTGACGATACCAAAAGTCAAAATACATTTGCAAGTTCTTAATAAAATACGTAAAACGTTTAAGGAAATAAAAACCAGTGATCACATCAAGTTTCAGGGATATCTCATGAGAAATGACTACTCTGAACAAAAGCAATGCACTTCAGAACTTTCCTACCTGCATGTACCAAGGATATAGGAAACGCCTCTTGATTATCCTTTACCATTTCATGAGTCAAGTACAGCATAACAAAGTAACCGATTACGAAAGCTTTCATGGCAATAACAGCAGAGGGGATACGTCTCTCAGCCTATACTGTACATAGGGGTTAACTGTGAGATTTGACTGAACACTGACCTTTCCGTAGAATCTTGTACTGTGATCTGTTCGTAAATGGTTTCAGTTTTAAAAGTTCTAATTACATTTGTTCAATATGTAATTAAGTGATAAATGACGAGACCTTGATTGTAACCTTGACTTTTAGAGGTCAGTCTTAGTACACTTATAGATAACTACCATTACGATTTATGAAAACATGCAGCTGTCTTGAGGGGTTTAAACTGAAGAAAATCTACTAAGTCTTATTCGTTTCGCCTTGGTCTCAGTTTTTGATAATAACGAATCGAATCAAATCAATTCATCTGACCCGTGACCCTAACCTTATAATTTTCTCTCAATCATCATACACGCTCTCTGGTCCTCTTTTACAGGTAGTATTTTAGTCACTGTCCATTCAGCTCTGTGTTCAAGTTCCCTTTTCAACAGGCGAAATCGTAATACCCGGCAAGCCACCCCCTCCAAATCTATTCTGTTCAGTGTCTTATTAAGTTCCCTCTATAGATAAGTTTTGGCATTATGGGCTCTCTGAATTCAACCACGTCCTCGCAGACACTGACGTTCAAATACGAGAGAGAGAGAGAGAGAGAGAGAGAGAGAGAGAGAGAGAGAGAGAGAGAGAGGTGGCTATAAAATTGGAAGGACGTGGTGAGGATAGAAATGAAATGGAATGGAATGGAATTTTTGTGGTGTCTCCGGTTCAACCTGTTTCCAATGAATTTTGCTAAGACCCCTATTTCTTGTTTTTCTTCACCTCTGATATAAAAACACACACAAACAATTAAATTTTCAATGTACTTTTGTCTTGAAAACGTGTTTTCATTTTGTAAGTGATTTTACGTAACATCAACCCGATCTCTACTCCTCGCTGATATAAAAATACGGAAATACTAAGACCACATTATCGCCTCGCTAATTTTTTTTTGCCTATCTCCGTTGTTAAAATTTCATAAACTCTGAAATACATACTTCTCCTATCGAACTGAATACAGAATTTAGGCCAAAGGCCAAGCACTGGAACCTATGAGGTCATTCATCGCTGAAACGGAAATTGACAGTACAAAGGTTTGAAAGGTGTAACATGAGGAAAACCTCACAGTTGCGCTATGCATCAATCGTTAGGAGAGGGTGGAAAGTAAGACGGAAGAAAGAGAATATGAAAGGAGGTACAGTAAAAGGAACGAAAGGGGTTGCATCTCCCACCGCCGAGAAAAAAAAATATATATATACAGTATATGTTTGTCATTTTTTGTGCATATACTTAACTTCTCCCTGTTATCGAAAAGCTTCTGTGAGGTGCTTTGTAAATCAATTGGCTTTCATGATCTTTATTGTATTTACTTTTGAAAAAATTAGACTTATAATACACACACACATATATTATATATATATATATATATATGACTGGTCACTAAACTGCCCTTTTACTTCATGCCCAAAATACAAATAAGTGATATCGGTGGAATTATCTCGTGATATGAATCAAACCAATATAATTTTTATACCGATTTGGGGTACCAGCGTTGCCTCGGAGCCAAAAATACATATGAATATTAGAAATATTACTTTTGCAATACGAAAAGCGTAATACTTTTTCCATAGATTTTGTTTGCAAGTCTATCTGGTTTTCACCACCAATAATAATAATAATAATAATAATGATAATAATAATAATAATAATAATAATAATAATAATAATAATTCCCTCTGTTCCTATTTCCTTTGTTTTCTTGTTTCGATTAATGCTATACCAGATCAATTCATGTCACCTGTCCTGCTAACCATTGCATTAACAAAATATTACATTTATATTAAGACATTTATAATAAGACATGTATACATACATATTTTCAGCGAAATAAATGAAATTACAATTTAACAATCTGCTCTGGAAGCATGATATATCTTAAGTAATCCCGTGTCATTCCCGGGATCCATTTTCTCTCTCTCTCTCTCTCTCTCTCTCTCTCTCTCTCTCTCTCTCTCTCTCTCTCTCTCTCATTTGCGAGATGGCTGCTTTTTCAGAATAGGAGCAAGTCAGCTAACCCCTGAAAATAGAAATGAGGCAATTTTGGAGTGCGTGCTATGTGCCCAGTGCGCGCGCGCGCGCGCGCGTGTGTGTGTGTGTGTGTGTGTGTGTGTGTCTAAAAGGTGCGAAGTGACAACCGGTTAACCTTGCTGTATCCATTGTCCCCTTCCTCCCACAACATATGACCTCATTTGACAGCAGCTGAGTGAAGACCCCATGCAAAGCACATGTTTATTCTCCTTCTATTCGTCCGTCACCGCAAATCTCTTTTGGCCTAAGAACTCGCGCAACTTCTGAAAACCAAAGAAGCTTCTGCTCCTCCGATTAAAGTTCATATTCATTCATGATGACTCGTCATGAATCTCTGAGACAAAAATACGTCTTTGTATAAGGTGTTCTATTTTGCAGCGTGACACAATCGCACTTATCCTTTGCAACCTTCTGTGTGTCAAAATTGCTGAATCATAATAATTCAGCGAAAAACGTGACGAGTAAAATCATCAACATATCAGCAGCAATAAAACCCAAATTATAACAGTAACTATGTTGCAACAACAATTAATTAATATGAAAATTGTAGATGAAAGGATTAGGCTGATAAATCTAAGGAAAACCGTTTTGTGCTACATCTGGGTTCAACGCACGAACTCGTATACTCGGGGTTCCAGCTATGTTTCTCCACAAAGTCTAGACTCTAGACCTTTGGTTCTCTCTTTGTTTGCGAATGATAACCGTCCTACGATACTTCGGCAAACGAAGCAGTGGCAAGGGACAAGGTGTTACGGATGATAAGACTTTTGCATACATTAACCCCAGACTACACGCCACTTGCATATGACGAAGCTGGAGTCAGATACGGCTGCAATATTTGTTACTTCGTGAAATTAACCCAAATCTTGTATCACTCGTAGCCGGAGTAAACTGCCCGATAGATGAACTGATTAGTTGTTCCACAATTAACTATGACCACACTATCATTACGATTACAACTTCTTATCAGTTTTCACTAAGATAGACTAAGCTAGACTTAGGCTTCAAGTCTTCGTTCCACCATAAGAAAACTAACCAGTATATACAAGAAAATCAGTAAACTCCACACGGCGAATAAATTATCTCCCACAAATGCAGATATGGTTATCTAAATCATTATAAAATTAGGTTAAAAAAACAAAGTTCTGTTACATCATTTCATTTACCCGATAAGTAATTAATAAAATGCACCATATAACAGGTGGGGTCATCCACAGAACGCATTCTTTCGCCAGTACCATCCATTTGTGCTATTATGTGTCCGTGAATTAACAAAATGTCTCGTGAACGACTGAATTAAACAATGACGACTTCACAGCCAGTCAAATCTCCACCGATATCAACCAAACCAAACGTTTTTTATCGGGTTCATCGAAATCTGTTCATCCATTCTCGAGGCGTTTTGTCAAGCAACATACCGACAGACAAGAGCGAAACATACCCCCCAAGCAATGTCCAACAGACTTTAGCTAAATAAAAAATAACCTCTTACTGAGAGCGACTAAATATAGACGCAAGATAACCGCGGCTGATAGCTAAGTGGGTGCTCATTTCTACATCATCATTTTGGTCCGTTTGTAGTTAAGCCTCCCCCTCGTATGCCCCATCACGCAACAGCATTTTGAAAACTTGACAAAAATAAGCCCTCATCAATAGACCCCCGAGTAGTTATATGAAAAGAACGTCACGTAGCCAAGATGACTAAGAGAATGATTTGGTTTCATTGACCTGTAATGTGGTAACGCCACTGCGCGCAGGATAGGTGACGGTGGGTAGTTCACTTTCTGAAAGGAATATCAATTGCAACAAATGTAAATTCAACTGATAACGGATATATTCTATTTGATCCTATAAGGCTCTGTGGCTCTTTGAGTGGATTATTTGAAACAAAAAACACACATTATATATATTATATATACATATATAATTAATTATACATGCATGTACACGAGTGACCGTTTTTTCTTACGTAACTGACTCTGTAATAACTCTTAGTACTTTTATTCCCCGATAATTTCAATCTACTTATTTGTCCACGGTTAAAATGAGACCTAGCATTTTATCAAGGTATATATGATATATTTACATAAGCTCGTCGTTCATTTATAAAATGTATATACTTATAGAAATATCCGTGCTTCTATCCCCAAGAAGTGTATTTAATTCAGTGAATGTCAATAATATATCAATATCGTTAACCTTATTTTAACTGATTCTTGCTATCGCTTTTAAACAGGTCTTTTTACAATATATCCATAAGTCGAAAACCTGCAAGAATTGGAAATCACCTTATTTTCACAACGTATCTCCTAGATACTCCGAGATATCTTTCTTCCCCTGAACTGAAACTACCCTTTGGTATGTGCCTTGGGGCAGATAAGCAAGTATTTATATTTTTAGAAAAATAATTTGATGTCCTCGAAACTCGGTCACACAGTAGTTAAGTTTGACCGCGAGCATATTAATGAAAAACCAGGCTGGGAGTCCGCTCCCTAAAGATTTTCAAGTCACCAAGTATTTGTAAAGGTTTAAAATTTGGAATGGTGACTCGACAAAATGATCAGATCGACTGATAAATCAACCGGGAGTCTATGGCTGCAGGGTCAAGGTTAACGTGGCGTCACCATGATTTGAAAACGTGGGGATGGGAGGATCGTAACTTATATCACGTCTCCGTTTTGAATAATATTCTCGCCAATGACTTGAAACCGTAGTAACTATATTTCAACGCTGCTTTCACGGCAATTTGCAAAAGGGAAATATCAAGAGTAGAAATTTCCTCTCGGCCTAGAGTAAAAGCATTGCTAAGTGGCTGAGGCAACTCTAAGAATCTAGATAGAAATGAGCTTCACGGCAGACAGAATTGTATCCGTCTCTTTCAGACAACCTTACACGATGGATTGACGCACCTGAAATGGACACCCGACGCATCACGACCTCCCAAGACGGCCTAATCCCATCAGGCTCATCAAAAAGAACGAGGGGAGCAACGAATGGAACACATACCAGTACGACTCGCCCAGCTGCACCAATGGACGCTCAAACAAACAATTGGCCTCCTCTATTGATTGTCATCTGCCGCCGACCCTCTGTCATTCGCTCAACTGCAAATTGTCGATTCCTTTCGCACTGGTGAAGACTTTCTTCTCTCTGTCAGTCGTCCTTTCTTAGCTATAGGCCCTCTGGTGGCCGTGGACTTACAGTGGCAACTACACAACCGCCATTCACGTAGTTTGTTCCGTAGTACGAGCTTGATACTTTACTCAAAAATATCCCTGTGGCTTCTTTAAATATCACGGAGAATGTGACATACCAGTCAACCGAGTAATAGAAATTTCATTTTTATATAAACCATATTTATCAAATCCTTTACTTAGTATTCGGTTGCTCGTAAACGCTGCCATGTCTCTTATCTTTCCGAATAGCACCAGCAAAGTTTTAGTCTCTCTTACATACGTTATCTTTCGATCAACTCTCATTCCCCTTCAAGTGCTTACACGTCTCATTCAGTTCTTGTTTACACAAAGAGAGAGAGAGAGAGAGAGAGAGAGAGAGAGAGAGAGAGAGAGAGAGAGAGAGAGATCTTGAACAGGGAACACTCTCGTATTACAAGGAAATACCAAAACGTTATTACACAAATTTAAGTCCCTTACAGACGAGGATAAATGTGCATCAGAACTTCAGAAGTGCTAAGAGAGTTTCTCATTTGTTTGACGGAGTACCTAAACAAGAGATAAGAATTGATGTGTACACTCGCTCACGCAGGACCTTAACACCAGCCTTGTTTACGCTATCTAGGGTAATTCGGTCTATAAATAAGACACCGCGCAAGCGCAGTGAAAGTAACGAACGCTAAACAACTAAACACATAGTTAAATGGAGATGAACGAAAGAACCAGACAAAAATACATAAACTGATGAACTGTAAGAGACATATAAGAACCAGGGAGTGGACCAAAATACAACACGAAAATATAGTAATGTTACAGAAGAGAAAAAGAAGTATTGGCTGATTCAAAGTCTTGATGAAAAGACAGTATCTGCGAACACTGCCATTGATTTCAATAGTAATATTATATCCTTACAATAGCTGCCCACCATCAAGGACAGGAACTTGTATTAAAGTTTCTAATAAAAAAAAATTGGTAAAAAAGAATCTACTGAGCAAGGAAATTTCTGTTGGCAATGGTGTTCGTTGTTTGTCAGCAGTTGAGCCAAGCTATAACCCACTGACCGTGGCACGGAGATACAAGCAGCAGATGAAGACCTTGGGTGATTTATGAGGCTCATATGCCATCAGCACCTCGATTACAGCAAATGCACTCAAAAGCAAGTTGTTTTCTTCTAAATCGCAACTTAGATTAGGGGAGATGCTGAAAATAGAACAGAATAGAAGATAGGATTTAGGCCAGAGGCCAAGCGCTGGGACCTATGTGGTCATTCAGAGATGAAACGGAAATTGACAGTAAGAGGGTTTGAAAGGTGTATCAGGAGGAAAACCTCGCAGTTGCACAGAAAGAAAGATGGAATAAAGAGAATATGAACGGAGATACAGTAAAAGGAATGAAAGGGGTTGCAGCTGGGGACCTAAGGAAGGGACAATGCAAAGACCCTTACATAATACCTACAGTGCACCGCATGAGATGCACTGACAGTGCTAACCCACCTCCCACCCCACGGAGGATACTTACAAGAAATATGAAGAATTAAATGTGATTTTTTGGTCAGGGAAATTTGTAATTAACTAAAGTATTTTTTTTTACAGACCACAAGGTGAATATCCCAGACTCTTCACAGCAGCACTGCAAATAATGGTAAGAACTGGTCATTCTACGAACATGCAGCCAGTCACGTAAGGAGAACTGCTTTGGACGAGCCACTTCCTTTAAAAGGGCGAAGGAACGAACTCCTTGAATGAGAGTCGTCGGAAGTAGGGCGGAACTTATGAGATCCTTCGATAAAGAAGAAGAAAAAAATGAAAACTTTCGCGCGGGTAAACAAGGAAATCAACCGAAGGATCTGCTTCCGATGCCTGTACATATCTGGGATTCTTTCAATAACAAATATACATTTTGCACAGCAAATATCCAGACTTTATATAGACAAACACATGTACATACACACACACATACATATATATAAGCGGGTGTATATCAGCTGAATTGCGGACACGGTCTATTTGCTCTTTGAACTGAACGAAAAAATACCAGTTTGAAAGTGGTTTATAAAAAATCTTGTTTGATATATTCCGGAACATTAGAAGATAACTCCAGCCTTTGACAAGGTTAAATGGATGTTTATATGTGTGTGTGTATGTATATGTATATATACACATAAACATCCATTTAGCATTGTTAAAGGCTGGAGTTATCCTTTAATTTTCCAGAATACATTAAGGAAGAATTTTTTTTCAAACACTTTCAAGCTAGTATTATTTTTTTTTTAATTAAAAGCACAAATAGACCGTGTCCGCAATTCAGCTGATATACACCCGCTTTTATATACATACATACAAATATATATATATATATATATTATATATATATTATATATATATATATATATATATATATATATATATATATATATATATATATATGTAAAGAAATCTTACAACTACCATTCCCGAGAAGGTTTTCGATAATAATAATAATAATAATAATAAAAACACGCATTCAGTCATTATTTGCTCACTGAAGGAAAATATACAGTAAAATGGCGTCAAGACAACACCATCTTTCAAGACCGTAAAAAAATAAATAAAAAGGGGGAATCTCTAGCAAACCGACAACCAAATTTTTAACGTCACTGATGCTTCTCTCTCTCTCTCTCTCTCTCTCTCTCTCTCTCTCTCTCTCTCTCTCTCTGTGTGCTTGTAGTCACTGAGGGAGGAGTCCTGTGAACGCTTGCATCCTGGAGTTTCTACAAGCACTTGTAAATTCGTCATCTGGGGTTTGCTCTTCTGATAAATTCATAGCCGCACTTGAATCGGATCGAGTTTAAAGGGACCTGTGGCCGGGCCTTTTTTTTCTTCTTCTTCTTTTTCGTCTTCGGAGTTGTGGCTGTTCATCATCATCGATGGCACAGTTGGATAGACAGAATATAGAATTTAGGCCAAAGACAGAGCACTGGGACCTACGAGGTCATTCAGCACTAAAAGGGAAATCGAGAGTAAGATGGTTTGACAGGTGTAACAGGAGGAAAACCTCGCAGTTGCACAATGAATCAATTGTTAGGAGAGGTTGGACAGCAAGATAGAAGAAAGAGAATACGAAAGGGAGGTACAGTAAAAGGAATGAAAGGGGTTGCAGCTAGGAGCCGAAGGTATGCTGCAAAGAACCTTAAATAATGCCTACAGTGCACCCCACTACCCCGCTACGGGGCCATCGATGGGAAAGGCAATGGGGAACATTATCCTTTCTTTTCCAATTCATGAGAGTGGGTATCATGCTGAACGACGAGTTTAAAGCACACGCAGACTATTTACTGAACAGGAAATTGGTTTAAAGCTCTTAAAGGTTCATGTCTGCGAGAGTGTGTAGCATATAAGGCTAGTCGAAAACAATGCTGATTTTATTTTCACCTCCATTTAAGAACAGTGCAGAGAGCTGTTATGATCCTTCGCTGGAAATTTTGCAATACGATTCCTCGGGCGTCAGAAACTCACATCATTATAAAAAAAGAAAACGACGAAAATTAAATATTCTCAGTCTCTCACATGTAGGTATCGACTTGTGTGCGTTGGTCCGATGTTTGTTTTGGTGCTGGAGTGGTGATGCAAGTCACAACTGATTCACACGTTCAAGTCTGGTGTAGTTTTGCGACCAGCAACCGACTCTACGATCGGGACACAACATGAGCGAGTATCCAGAAAACGACTGACCTCATAAATCACTTTGAAATATGTCCCACTTAATGGGAACAAGAAAAGAGGATATGATGAATGTAAGGAATAAATGACAGCGGTCATTGCTTCAAGGACACGAAAGCAGTATATCAAAACAGTGCAAATGATAATGGGCGTCAATAAAAAGATACAACGGTTTTAAGAGATGTACTACATTATATGCTCACACACCAGGAATTGAGGAAAATGAAATGAGAAGACATGTGATGCGAAGGTATAAATGACAAGCGTAAGCAATTATATAAAAATTGTCTGTCTCATGCATTTGGTTAAATTGCAGACATGGGAAACACAAGTAATAGTTCTAGATACGTTTGAGGCAGACTGAAAAAAAAAAGGTCTGCAGATTACCCATTTTCACGAGTTCTCTCGAAAGTTGCTGGGCTGTGCTATGACCTTCCCAGCAATTTTTTTTGTTTTTGTTTTTGTTTTTTTAAAGCGTTTTCATTAGGCTTAGCTTCTCCCAAGTGCAATATAGTAAGCTTGACTGCAAATACTTTTTTTTAACATGAAGGAGCGGTCGAAGTACCTCATTCATTCACCTCGTTGACAGAAGTGAAAATTCAGAACGAAAGAACAGATTCGGACGGAAGAGCCACTGGACTTGACTCAAGCGCGGGCTTCATTCTAAAATGATCTCAGCATCATGGGTGACAGAATAGAATAGAATAAAGAATTTAGGCCAAGGGCCAAGCGCTGGAACCTAGGAGGTCATTCAGCGCTGCGCGGAAACTGACAGCAAAAAGGTTTGGAAGGTGTAACAGGAGGAAAACCTCAAAGCAGTTGCACTATGAATCAATTGTTAGGAGAGGGTTAAGGAAAGTAAGATGGAAGAAAAACAATATGAACGGAGGTACAGTAATTCGAATGAAAGGGGTTGCAGTTATGGGCCTAAGGAAGGGACGCTGCAAAGAACATTAAGTAATGCCTACAGTGCACCGTATTAGGCGCACAGACGGCACGGGAATGACAAAAGATGGCAAGGAGATGCATAACTGTAAAGGTCGATTCACTGACCTAAATTACGGGTCACAAATTCTTCTTCTTCTTTTAACGTGCTTTTTTCCTATTTGTACGGAGTAAGCACGATGCCTTCTTTTGAAGGAGTTTGGTTTGGCTTTAGGGTAGACTGTGTAGTCTCTATCGGCTGCCCTGCCTGTCATCGCTTAGACAATACCGAGGACCAAAAGAGCCAACAAGTACCCTTTTGGTACTGGAAATAAGTAACGGATCAGATGTTGTCTCATCAACAGCAAATGACATGAACCAGTTAAACGATAAACTAGAAGAGTGTTTAGAGAGTAACGGAGTGAACCACGAGCAGGAAGTAAAAAAAAAAAAAAATAGACAATAAGAGACTGGACGTTCAACAACCAGAGATAAGAAAGTCGATCTTGTTCGCTGGCCACAGCACAGGTGATTGGAAATTAGAGTGATTTTGGAATTAATATCCTTTTACAAACTTAGCCAATCTTGTTCTGTATTTATTAAGGCTTCCTTTACCTTCCTGTCCGCACATTTCATTCTCATATTTATGAGCATTTAAATTGCAAGCACCTTCTCAGGAAGCACTGAGTCTTTTTGCTCATGCGGTCCTCTATATTTTTTCTTGTTTATTGTTTCTCGTTATTAAGCGAGAGAGAGAGAGAGAGAGAGAGAGAGAGAGAGAGAGAGAGAGAGAGAGAGAGAGAGAGCTCTTTATTTTTTCTTGAGTATTATTCTTCGTTATTAAGTGAGAGAGAGAGAGAGAGAGAGAGAGAGAGAGAGAGTCTTTTATTTTTACTTGATCATTATTCCTCGTTATTAAGAGTGAGAGAGAGAGAGAGAGAGAGAGAGAGAGAGAGAGAGAGAGAGAGAGAGAGAGAGAGAGGTCCTCTACTTTTTCTTGTTTACTATTCCTCGTAACTAAACGAGAGAGAGAGAGAGAGAGAGAGAGAGAGAGAGAGAGAGAGAGAGTCCTCTACTTTTTCTTGTTTATTATTCCTCGTAACTAAGAGAGAGAGAGAGAGAGAGAGAGAGAGAGAGAGAGAGAGAGAGAGAGAGAGAGACTCCAGTAACTAAGCAACTCCGGTCTCTCCCTTCAGGAAGTCGACCGCCCTCCTTTCCTTCCGAAGGGCATTTGGGCAAGAGAGCAGGAAGCAGGGTAACTGACGCGTGGGCGAGGGCAAGGTGCTCTCGCCACGGAAAACTGGGGAGCTTTACCAACCCTATTAACATATCGTACAAAGCAAGCTTTATCAATCATATTAAGACAACGTGCAACACTGCAAACGTTATTTATGCGGAAGAGACTTTGCAAGAACTGAATTTGCCTAATTAACTCCCTCGGAAAAAATAATTGTGACGATTCTCAATAAATACTCTGTAAATAGTACGTATTACAGAAATGTAAGGATTACTGTAATGCTGTTACAAATGAAAAGAAAAATATATATCCTAATATCAAGGAAAAAATCATCGGTGCAGCTTTGCACAAAATAAAAAACCCTAATAAAAAATGAGTTAAACTAACAATTTTATCGTGAAGGCAGTTAAAAAAATTGTATCCAATTTTTGTATGCAAGAGCCGATTCTGTTACACATTTCAAGTTCAATGTCACAACATTCTGCTTTACAACTACCTGTACAAACTTTTTGTGACGAGAGAGAGAGAGAGAGAGAGAGAGAGAGAGAGAGAGAGAGAGAGAGAGAGAGAGAGTATTCAAACAAACTAAAACACTTTTAAAAAAACTGGACAAGAAACTACACCGGTAAGTTAACCTACAGTGTATTATTTTTATTATTATTATTATTATCAGGGCAACATTTGGAACACTATCCCCTAAAATCTTGAAGCCACTCAACGCCGAATGCCCTTGAAAAATTAAGCACAAAACATTTAGGCAGCCAACGGCAACTTTCAAAATCGGCATAGGCCACCACCGCCACCAAGCGAGAGGAATACCAATGGACGCGAACTAGGCCACCAGAGTTGTCTTCCCAGAGCAAAAGGAAATCGGACCGGCCTACTGCCTCCTTCCTGCAAGATTAGAAATTCTAGGCTTTGGTTAGACGCGTCCCCTGGTGAACTTGTTTCCCTTCTGGCGTCCGCAAAAAGTCGTTTTCGGAAGAGAAAGCACAGTTCACAACTTTCTTTGCAAAGAAAGCCTAGGGTGCGACTTGGCATCTATCGGAATGGCACAGATTTCTAGATGTCAGCTTAAAAACCAAGGCCTTTTAAACATACGAATTTATGTATGTATGTATATATATATATATATATATATATATATAATATATATATATATATATATATATATATATATATATATATATATATATATATATATATATATATATATATAATTTCGTACAATTTACGCTCTGCAGAAATATGCTCGTATATAAATATCTATAAACATCAATAGATATCTATGAGCCATAATTATTACTAAGGTGGCTTTAAAAGGAAATAGTGCTTCATTTATGGCCAGCGTTATCTAAAGCACTGGACTCAAAGACCTTTTATACAAAGATTTCCACACCAGCTACTTCACAAGCAAGCACAGTTAGACATCCTTGTGCTGTCAAAGTACATACGTAAAAACAAGTAGGCCTATTCTAGTATGTGTAGGCATGTGTAAAAACGTCGATGCAATGTACAGTACAAGCAAACAAATTATCTACTGCCCACACACACACACACACACACACACACACATATATATATATATATATATATATATATATATATATATATATATATATATATATGCGTGTACTTGTTTCATTTCAACACGTAATGTTCTAATACTAAAATACTGCAAATGGCGCAGGAACAAAATCGTTAGACTCACCGAGTTAAACTCCACAGGAAAACGCACAGCGAAAATAGATTAACGAAGAAGTCGCGAAGGGTATTCTTCATCAAGAGATATATTAAAATCTCCATTGTTTTCAACGGACAGGAAATACCACGAGGAAAAGGAGTGTACAACGGCCGTAACAAGTTAAAACAATAATTGTTCCATCAGAAGCGACCACACACACGGGAACAAGGGATCATCCCAACACGCGCGTTGAACGGTTAGATTACGAATACAGACAGACGAAGCCAGTATCCCAGAGCTAGAATCTTCTCCCCGACGAATTTCATATTCTCCCGCGGCCGCCAGCCTTGTATCCCCAAGACAAGTTTTTACGCGATCTCGTTTTCTAAACTCCGGCCCTCGAAACTTCAGGAGATATAATAGTTTATATGATTTTAAGCGCCAGATTAGACCGCACTACTCTTGCATGTACGTTTAAAACAGGGAATCGTTGTCATGCCATTTAAACGCACGGAAAACGGTGATATTGGCAACCCCACCGAACCTGCCGCCACCTGTTTTAGCGCCCAACGGTCGTTGCAGCCTCTGGGATGACATCATTGCATGTGGGCGCGATACTGCTACGTTTAGTTCTAAACTGAACCATTGTGTCAATCGATTTGACTGAGCCAGGTAATGCCAGTAAACATTTTCCGTGGGATGCACCTTGCTCATAGAGATTTTTATAAGGAATTCTTGACTATGCAAACTTATTAACAGGGAGGTTTACCTGTATAGCGTTTCTCCAAAATGCGTGAATGACCTAAGTTGTAAAGTAATCCTGCGTAAGTGTAAAACAAACAAACACCCAGGAATCGGTTAGATTAAGAAAATATTAGGTCATAACTCACTGTTATGTCTAGGAGAGTTGGGCTTTAAATGAAAGAGTACTTCCTTTCATAATGGGAGAGAAAGCGAGCTTTATCTATTTCTGCTCCTTGGTAAGATAATTTCTTAGTTGTCACAAGGTACGAAGTTGTCACAAATTGAAATCTTTGTTCTTCTAATTTTATTAAATTTAATCAGTTGCATTTTTGGCTAAAGTTATTAGTCTTTTCAGTGAGTACTGTATATTTTCTAACTAGTGAACAATGAATCTTCTGTCTTATTTTAGAGCTTGTCTATTAACCCCGAACAGTTCATGCTTTTACTTTGAGAAGATTTCGCATGACAGTTGGCACCTACGACATCAAGGCAAGCTGAAAGTAAGCCCGCAAAATGTGATTCAAACTTCAGAAATGATCTGAAGAATTTGCAGAATAATTCCTTACTCTACCTGGCAAATATATATATATATATATATATATATATATATATATATATATATATATATATATTTATATTGTGTGTGTGATCATTAGCCTCCTAGTCACGAACTCTTGGGCAAGGAAAGGATCACCACGATCCGTTGAAGAAGAGGAAAAAAAACCTTGGTAGTCAGACGGCTGTGGTGATCACAACCAGAGTTTAAATGGCCATGGGGCTAGCAACCTCACATCCACAGACTTGCTTGAATCAGGAGTTTAAGCAGCTTGTCACCAACCCTTTTATGAAGGAAAGGTCAAAGGTGAAAAATATATCTACTGTAGCCTAAGGATTTATCTACAGGTCTTTATCCCTGAAAGGGAGTAAGTCTAGACTGTGTTGCCCCTTGTAACCTGCAGCAAATATTTCAGCAGTATAGCAAACATGTTACTGTCATCCACAGTCTGTTTATACTATGCCAGTCTTAACAAATTTGAAGAAGTTTAAATGATTAACATTGTTAAAATTGTTTAGAAAACGAAGTAGGGAGTACGTGGCAGCATGTTAATTTTTATTTATTTTTTTTTCATTACCAAATTTGGGGGCTTGTTCGTGATAATGCAAGTCATACAGTCAAAAGCAATAAGTAGCTCATTTTTTTCACCCGCCTCTATTCTCTCTCTCTCTCTCTCTCTCTCTCTCTCTCTCTCTCTCTCTCTCTCTCTCTCTCTCTCTAACGATTTAAAAATAGAACTCGTCTCATTCTCCATCTCAGGGGGAGTCCCTATTATCTAATTCTCGTCCACCTAAAAGCTTTAATAATAATAATAATAATAATAATAATAATAATAATAATAATAATAATAATAATAATAATAATAATAATAATAATAATAATAATATTTTCCTTAATTTCCTAAAAATTTGTCAAATGTGTGTATATGAGTTTCATGGTCAACCCTTTATGTTACCCTTGGCCTACGTACTGCAGCAACCTACATAATCGATATAAATATATATACATGCACAAACAGGAACTGTGCTTGCGAGGAAGCATTAATATGCGCACACATAACCATTTTAACATATACACGACCGCACAAATTTATCCATAGCTGAGACTCTCGCCGAATCTGAATACACTCCTCTCTCTCTCTCTCTCTCTCTCTCTCTCTCTCTCTCTCTCTCTCTCTCTCTCTCTCTATATATATATATATATATATATATATATATATATATATATATATATATATAATGAAATGGATTCTTTACCTAATCTTAAAAGTCGACAGGGGAAATTTATGTAATAGCAACCTTGAGTATCCTAAAAGCCTGCAAAAGAACGTGACTAATAAGAATCTACCACAGTACGGAGAGAGAGAGAGAGAGAGAGAGAGAGAGAGAGAGAGAGAGAGAGAGAGAGAGAGAGAGAGAGAGAGTGTGCAATGTCCGGACCCACATCCTTCCACCATCTGCTTTAAGGATCTCCCAGTTAAGTGGCAGAATTAGCGTGCCAGGAGGAAAACAAACATAATTCCGTTCGGAGACAACTTGGGACGCATCCTACAGCGTAGGCCTACCCGCGAATATGAGAGAGAGGATTTCTGCGGTCTTCTTACGTAGAGAAAATTAACATCCGGCTCCGGATCGCTTTTTCAGAGGCGGCGCATCCCCTCCACTCGTCGGCAGAATTTGCTATTTCATGTTTTCTGTCTTGTATGTTCGCGCGGGACACTTTATTTTCAGGCTTTCTCTAAACTTGGATATTTGGGCGACCCAGCATTCTTTCAGGAAGACTTTGACGAGAGAGAGAGAGAGAGAGAGAGAGAGAGAGAGAGAGAGAGAGAGAGAGAGAGAGAGAGAGAGAGAGAGACAATAAGCATCATAATTTCCATTGGGAGGCCACTCAATCGTATCATAGCCTCCTGAATGACGAAATAACAGTTCATAAAAAAATACATAAGATAATAATAATAATAATAATAATAATAATAATAATAATAATAATAATAATAATAATAATAATAATAATAATATCTTTACATTTCCTACAAATTTGTCCAACGTGTATATCAGTTTCATTATTAACATTTTCTAAAAAGAAAACACAAGATCCTGATCATTACAAAATAACGATAACTGCAAAGATAGTAAAAGAAAAAAAAAAGCTATGGACC
The DNA here is from genome assembly GCF_040412425.1 of Macrobrachium rosenbergii. NCBI lineage: Eukaryota > Metazoa > Arthropoda > Malacostraca > Decapoda > Palaemonidae > Macrobrachium > Macrobrachium rosenbergii. Next base: position 115,670,436 of record NC_089752.1, read on the forward strand.
CAAAATAACAGCAGCGAAGAAAAGCGAAATGAACGACCACCAAATAAAAAGAAAAGAAAAGAGAACACTGCACGGAAGACAAACGAAGTAAATAACCTCATCAAGAATAGAAAAACAAATCAAGAAGAGAGTTCTGAAGCGCAAGCACATACGAGACGAGGCTTCGGATAACACGGTACTCGGTGATAACGCGCAGGCTACAGGCCCACCCATTCCCAGGCGCGCGCATGATGTGTTAATCTTTTGAGAGAGAGAGAGAGAGAGAGAGAGAGGAGGAGGAGGAGGAGGAGGAGGAGGAGGAGGAGGAGGAGGAGGAGGAGGAATCTTCAGTCTTCATCAGTTCAACGTGGTGTGTGTGTGATGATTTTTCGTAAACAACTTCATCAACTCAATCAGAGATAAAGTGGGCTTCACTCAAGAACAGAAGGGGAGAAATAAGAAAAAAAAATGTTTTTCCCGCGTACGATATAGGTGGTACGACTTTTTGTAAACTTCTTTGCATGTACCAGTCCGATTCTCTTATTTATGATAGAATCAAACACGAAATCTTAATTTCATCATGCAAAACAGACATTAAACTAGATTTCCAGTGTTGTATCTCTCTCAAACCAATCTAGATTAACGTTACTTACATTTCTGGAATTCAGTGACGTACGGGGTGCTTGGTCACTTTCATTCGAAAACGATGGCTCTATTATATTGCCATTTTCAAAGTTATACCTTCCAACATGCTAAAGGTCAAAGTCTGACGAAAAACTTATGAATGCCTTTAATCAACGTCCAAACACAAATAAAAGTTAAGCTTTTGGACGTACTGAAACTTATGCGCAATAGAACTCAGCTCAATGTATTTACGAAAAAAAATAGAGAGCAATTAATTCAGACCACTTTGAAATTTTCCTCTCCTCGTCACGAATCAACCATATTGTTAATTTCCAAGATTTATCTTAAAAGAAGTTAAAACTATTTAAGGTAAAAGTCCGGAGAATAATATATATGTCATCAACAAAAGTATACCACCACAATGAGTGGTAGTTATATAAGGTGCATGAAAAACTATTTACCTGGAAATTATACCTGATAGATGAAAGGATATGCAAATTATAAGCAAGAATAAGTCCCCCGGACCAATCTCAGTAATATGCTTCATTATACATTGCCTCCTATTCTTGGAGAAAAAAATCACACGTCATACATTACTAACAGAACTTTCTCCTCAGCAGCAAAAGATACAACCACCACACCGACTCTGAATAATATAGTTAAATAAAAAAACAAGTAGAAAATGCGCCGAAGCAATGGAGTTTTCTGTACAGCCGCCACAACGTATAATCAAGGCCACCGAAAATAGATCTTTCGGCGGTCTCGGTATAATGCTGTATGAGCCGCGGCCCATGAAACTTTAACCATGGCCTGGTGGTGGCCTATCCTATATCTTTGCCACAAGCACGATTATGGCTAACTTTAACCTTTAAATAAAATAAAAACTACTGGGGCTAGAGGGCTGCAATTTGGTATGTTTGATGATTGGAGGGTGGATGATCAACATACCAATTTGCAGCCCTCTAGCCTCAGTAGTTTTTAAGATCTGAGCGCGGACAGAAAAAGTGCGGACAGAGAAAAGTGCGGACGGACAAACAAAGCCGGCACAATAGTTTTCTTTTGCAGAAAACTATAAGGGGACACTAATATCTATATCCAGAGTAGTTCCAATAATAGTGATGATAAAAACGAATAGTACAGCCGTATTAGTACAGTAGTATTAATGATAGTCAGCTTATGAGTTACCAGTTAGCGTTAATCGAGAAACCAAATTATCCGCTATTGACCATCATGTCGTAAAGTGAGATTAATGGAGGCTTCCCAGACCAACGTTCATTTTTCTATTGAGCGTTCATTGCTGCAAGAGTAGCTTATCTAATTTTACAACCCTGTAAACGACTTCTCGAAAATGCATCTTTCGGGTAGAAATTTTAATTAAATTTTCAAATTCTATAATTACACGCAATCGACTTCTACAAAATGCATCTTTCAGGTCGAAAATGCTCATTTACATACAGAAAACAGATGCATTGCCATATCAATATAAGTTGTTACTTTCAATGTGCACATACGTTCCTGTATGTGTGGAAAGACATTACATTTAAATAAAAAAAAAAAGTGAAAAAAGGATGGGTTCCCGTGGTTAACACAGGTGTACGCCTATCGTGGTTTATGCCATCCGCTTTTACCAGAAAAATATGTATTTTTAATGGCCACCATTGGTGCGCTTATCACTACAAAGTCTATATCTGCGTTTATTTCACTTTCAGCTGTAGGCTTGTAGTGATAAGTTTATAAAGAAAGTATGAACAAGTAAAGTATAATAGATTGACTTATTTCAAAGCGATGGAACCTGGGCGCTACGCTAGAAAAATAAAAGTGAAAACTCATTCGTTCAGTGTATATAATTTATATATATATATATATATATATATATATATATATATATATATATATATACATATATACATATATATATAAATTAAAGTACCATACAAACAAAAGATTTTTTCTGTAGGTCTGAGACAAAATTGTAACATTACAGAAAAAAAAATCCATTCATACATCTATCAATCCACGAAAAGGCAGAACAAAACTGAATAAAAATTGTGATACCACAGACAAAAAAAAAAAAAAAAAAAAAAAAAAACCTGAACGGTAACACTTGAGAAGAAAAGGCTAGGCTGCTGAATCTCCACACACACACACACACACACACACACACACACACACACAACCATAGAGTATGGTAATGACTTTACCATAGCGCCTTCTCCTACCATACATTGCCCGAGTTTTGATCTAGTCCCGCCGTATCGGCTTACGAGGGAAGCTGTGTCCGAGGTCTTAAAGTGGTATTACTTTTAAGAGAGAAGGGGAAGATGTGGGCTCAAACGTATGTGGTGGTTGCGGGGAGGGGGGTCTCCTCTGTTTATTATGTAGGACGTGGTTGTGGGGTGGGGGTCGTGTGGTAAGTGGAGATTGCCTTTGCTTGAATTGGATTACGCTTAACGGTAGTTAGGGTTAACTGAAGGGACACGGTGACATTAGGCAGAATGAAACTACATCACGTACGGCTCGACTAGGTCGTGTTTGCTTCGTTTGGCTGATACGAGAGAGAGAGAGAGAGAGAGAGAGAGAGAGAGAGAGAGAGAGAGAGAGAGAGAGAGAGAGATACTACCCAGACTACCGATAACACTTCATAAGCATCGAAACATCTAGATTAAATCACAATGGTGCTGCTTTTAGTTAATCTTTTTTAATTGTAGTATCACATCTAATCGAAACTCGGAATTTAACTTCGACATGAAAATACCAAGTTGCTTGTATTGCTGGCGAATAAATGATATATTTCGAGAACTCAGGATTATTAATATAAATAATTTTTATTATTGTTCGACTGAATATCTCCCCTCAAAAGCAAATTCTACTTGACATGAAATCATGAAATACCTTCTAACATTTTCTCTGAACTCCAAAATGGGAGATGAAACAGTGTAGAGAAAGATAAAAAGATTATGTAGAATCCATATATATTTTTAGTATTTCCTTCGTACCAACTGTTCATCAGATTCATGAAGTACAAACGAGAAGGAAAGTTCCGAATGATTAGTGATGAAAATCATTCAGGCAACCAGTAATTTACGGAATATAACGTCAACTCTCTGGAAATTTACAGCCTAAATATATCGTAAAAATCTTTAAGCCGTTCACGAATGTCTTCTTTAAAAAGTTAATTTTTTTTAAATGTGTGTTATTAAAAATGTTCACTGACAATATTCACAACGAACAACGTCTGTCAATGAGCCATCACAAATGGCAAACGGACAGAACGAGGAAACCCTGAAGAAATGGCAGTGTTTAACAAGCCACTTCTGTTTCAGACCAAGTCCGCAACCTGTTTTTCATCCCACCAGGCGTTATCCCAGAGACAATAATGACACATGAACGCTACATTAATTAGCTAGTCATTCATTTTTATGGCCCTCACTGTCTGTGTTCCACATGTGTTTCTCAGCAAACTAATAGGATGCGATACATGATCCTCTTTCTCCTCCTTCTTCTTCTTCTTCTTCTTCTTTTTTCTGATGGAGAGAAACTTCCGAGCGACCAACACGCAACGCTTGAAGCCACCAGGCCAATCACGCTTGCTGTTGACATGCACTGCACAGGCACCGTCTACTCTGCCTTTGTTCAAGACACATGCCATTTTGTGCATCACCACGGAGGTGGCAATTAAGCCTAACACTACCTTCTCTCCTCGCCATTGTGTGGACCCACGCAGTCCTCTGGTACTCTTCCTTCGAGATACTGTTATCTCTGTAGTGCTTTCTTTTCACCAAAACGGTCTTCCCAGGATTCTGACGCAGATGGCGGCGGTTCACTGATACGTTCTTTTTCCTTCATCTCAAGAAACAACAGATTGAAACCGGCGAGAACGACTTTTAATTCCATACACGATTACCCACACCGAAGGAGAAAGGAGCAGTCCAAACGAGCATCGAGCACGGATGTCATTTTCACGGCACGAACACCGTAGTAAGTTCCCCCTCCCCCCTCCCTCCCCATCCATTTTCACATCACACAATCCGTGCTTGAAACAAGAAAATAACCAGTCTCCGGCTCTGCGCACGATGTCTGGGCCAAACCCCCTACCAATCATGCAAACCAAGAACAACCAGCCAACCACTCCCTACCCCAGGTCGACCCAACTCGGCTCCTTGGCCAGGCGAGAGGGAATCCCCGTACCCAGTATGGGGCTCCTCATGACGCTCGTCCCAAATCGACTCGCCATGCTCAGTGTCTGCCTGGAACAAGACCCGTCAGGGCACCGTCGGCATAATTAAGGGAAGGCCAGGCGCGACCGCTTGGTAACTGGCGATCGTCTGAGGGTGCCACGGGAGACGGTTGCCTTTCAGGAGCTGAAGGTCCTTCGGTAATGATGAAAGCATGAGTGACTCCGCTACGGCTGATCCCAAGGGCTCTGGCGTTGGGCCTTAGGAGTCTAAGGAGGAGAGAGAGAGAGAGAGAGAGAGAGAGAGAGAGAGAGAGAGAGAGAGAGAGAGAGAGAGAGAGAGAGCAGAAAGATGATATTCAGAGGGCATGAACTCAAAATGTAGCTCATTCGAGACAGGCACTAAAAACGAACGAGAAAATAATAATAATAATAATAATAATAATAAATCGCGATTATATCATGGTTGCCAAAGAAAAACAAAATCAACGAAGGAGTGATCATTTTGATAAAGAAGTAAGGGAGTAAATCTTCTCACCTCACGAGGGCAGTGCAATTCAGTACAACTAACTCCCTTAAAAGTTAAAAGAGCCGAGTTGCTTACAAGAGAGTAAAAGAAGAAAGTTCATAAGAGAGAAGAAAAACGGCAAATGAGACGGAGAGAAGAGTGACAACCAAAACAGAGCACAGAAGAGGAGAAGAACTTAAAAAAGGGACGATCATACAAATGGAGATAGAGAGTCACTCGGCATGATTAACTAGAGGCCTGTTATTCTTGACCTTCTAAGCTCCCAGTGATTAGGCGTTCATACCTCGAATCACATCCACTGGGGAACATCCAAATAAACTCTCTCTCTCTCTCTCTCTCTCTCTCTCTCTCTCTCTCTCTCTCTCTCTCTCTCTCTCTCTCTCTCTCTCTTCATATAAATCTATGGGGAACCTTTATTAGGTGGAATTCTGTTATAAGAGCAAATATTGTATGTATGTATATATATATATATATATATATATATATATATATATATATATATATATATATATATATATATATATATATGTGTGTGTGTGTGTGTGTGAGTATATGACAGAATTTAATATCGTACATCCTGGATTAACTCAAGTAACAAAGCACAGACGCAATGCAATCAAGTGGATCATAAAAGTCTGAGCGTTTCGACAGGTTCTTAGGTAATCTGCTAATTATCAGAGTTCCCTCTTAGCTACAAGCCATTTTTCCCAAGGAGGATTCTTGTCAAGTAACTCCAACTCCTTCTTAAATTGATCTTTGTAGTCGAACAGAATTAAATGCGAGCCGAATTGCCAGTTCCTCGCTGGGTGAGCGGGTTCCGTTCTCAGCTACCACTCTGTTGGTCGCGAGTTCGAATCTCCGACCGGCCAGTGAAGAACAAGAGGAATTTGTTTCTGGTGATAGAAATTCATTTCTCGCTATAATTTGGTTCGGATTCCACAATAAGCTGCAGGTCCCGCTGCAAGGTAACCAATTGGTTCTTAGCCACGTAAAAATAAATCTAATCCTTCGGGCCAGCGCTAGGAGAGCTGTTAATCAGCTCAGTGGTCTGGTTAAACTAAGATATATACTTACTTACTCATGTGACTGCTGAATGCTTTCATTTATATAACAGGAGATCAGCGCCTGCCCTATGAGCCTACAGAGGCTCAGGAGGACTTTAACTTTAACTAAAGCTTTACTGTAAAGTTTCCTTGTGATAACAAGAAATCTGATGTACAGTCGAACTTTTGCATTAGCATCTCAGAAAAAACACTTTGTGAGCTCCTTGACAAACCAATAATTAATGGTTATTTAATCCTATAATACTGAATCTAAGGACACCTTTTAGCCATCAGTGTAAAGAGCGAAGACGCAGGCAATAAACGCCTCCAGATATCCCCTACATCGTCTGGCACCCAATTCAAAAGAGGCATTAAACACGCAGCTCCAATCTCGGGGCACCTTTCCTTTCCTTTTTTTTTTCTTTTCTTTTTTCTATGGTTGGTTGGCAGGCTGGGTGACAGGGGATGTTGTGTCGATGGTGGCAGGCACGTAGACTGTGGGCAGATTGACAGATGGCCAGGCCTCTTTTTATTTGCTATGGAATGAATTCGAGCGATCGACGTCTTCTTCCCAATCCGCCAACTATTCAAATTACAGACTTCCGAAAAAAATATATATAAAACTGATGCAAGATGTAAAACACTCCTATGTAAACTGTAGTTAATTCAGAAATAAATAAATACAATAAGTAAAAACACTCCTGTGTAAACCGTGGTTAATTCTGAAACGAATAAAGCGGTAAACTGTTCTCTGACAAAGCGGCCCTCCACGACAGACGCAGAGAGGCTGTACCTTCCTCCTAAACCGATATTTCCCGTCACACCCAGGTATCGGCGCAAATCAGGATGTGGGTGGGAGGGGTGGACGATGAATATCTAATCTACCAATTTACATACTGGTCCTGGAGACATTTCGGGTAACAGGGCAACGTCAGGGTTAGCGGTGGGCACGGTGAGGGCAGCGGTTCCTACCTATACGAAATAAAAAGTTGGAAATGGAAAATCGAATAAGATTATGTGGCAAGACGGAAAGACCTCGTTGCCATTAATGCAATGGCTTCAATACCTGTTTATAAAAGTTTCTTGGTTTGTGTGAAAGTAAGAAAACGAATCATCATCGAGATTTGATCGCTACACCGACTTATTTATCTTGCCGTGCCAAGATCTGAACGCAAAGAGAGAGCCGAAAATTTCTAAACAGGAATCTTATCAACAGTGGGAGTGAGTGAGTGTGTGGGTGTGTGCGTGGAGAGAGAGAGAGAGAGAGAGAGAGAGAGAGAGAGAGAGAGAGAGAGAGAGAGAGAGAGAGAGAGAGAGAGCGTAGCGATGAATAATGACTCACGACACCAAACAATTGCCAAAATCATTTACTATTTAGCCACTATCTTCCTCATACCGAGGCTTCAGTGTGGCTATTTTTGCACGACACCGATTCTGTCAGAAGCGGCGGCAGGTGGATGGAAACGGGAAAATTCATAAGTCCACGAACTCACTCACGATCTTCCTCAACAAATGACGGGGCGACTTACTAAACTAATGTTGGTGAAGTTTAACACATTTTATTGACGTGTGTGTTCCACTAAATCTGTTTATATTGCAAAATTTAGATACACACATTATATATATATATATATATATATATATATATATATATATATATATATATATTATAATATTTACTTCTATTTTTCCAAAATGTGTCCAAGAACAAATCAATGCACTGAAAAGTATATCGGTCATAGACAAACTTCCCAATATAAGTATTTCTGAATAATAATAAAAAAACTGAAATATTTATTAAAAACCACACCGTTCTTCATTACCCAATTTGAACAGTGTCAATTTAAGCAATATTTCGCCTCCCACAAAATTATGAGAATTTCTCTCTTGACAGTCATGACTCAGCCTCCGCAACAGGTGTGGCGAAAATGACACTTACTCAACACGAAGAGCGACACCTGTGTGTTTAAATATTTGGACGACGCTCTAATGGGGGGCCCAAATTTTGCGTTCGTAAATACCTGCGCGCTGGGGTATACCCGAATCTCTGGGGCGTTTGACATTCCCCAGAAAACTGGGGAGAACTTTTCCATTGCAAAGGTCTCATAGGATTTTTGAGAATAATGTTCTACCACTAAATCGAAGCAAAATATTGGATAAGTGACTATTGGATAAGTACATAAAAATACAAACGGGTTACACTAACGAAGTTTCACGTAATTGATTCAAGGTCGTGGTGAGGAAAAGGTGTACTTGGAAGGAAGACGAAAATGATTAAGGCTAAAGGAAAGCCGTCACAGTGTTTGATGATTTCAGAGGTTGATAATTTCCAGGTTCTTATGGCTAGCTAGCAAACACAAACACAATAGTAAAACAAACACCGGTTAAAAAAATTTCAAGGAAAATACAATAAAAATACATTAGCATAATAATAATAATAATAATAATAATAATAATAATAAAAATAATAATGACGTGAAAAGTATTTGGGATCCAAGATGCCTTACAATGTGAGGTACTGTAAATTTATTGAAAATTTTCACAAATTTTCCCAAAATCATCCTCAAATAATCTCTTTTTTGGGGTTCAATTTATCACTAACAATAATAACAACACCCAACCCTTCGTTCGAAACGAAGGGGCCCAGGGGTAAAGGTCAAAATATATATATATATATATATATATATATATATATATATATATATATATATATATATATATATATATATATATATATATATATATATATATATATATATATATATATATATATATATATATATATATATATATATATATAATATAAACATTTGTCACTTTCTATGATGCCGATATCGACACCGAGACAAAAAAAAAAAAAAAAAAAAAAAAAAAAAAAAAAAAAAAGTGGGGGCAGCACCAATCCTTGAGGAATTCCGATGCATGATTCAGAAATGGCGAGGAAACTGTGAAAGATGTGTCACGCACGTTGACCCTTATGTTTGTGACGACTAAACTTTCCGTGGAACTGTGAAGCCTGGCGCGTACAGGGAAGGCGACTGAGCAATGCCCAGTGTAATATCCGTAAAACAAGCAGCGCGTTGCGAAGAAAATACAAGCAGCACCTACGAGCCTTCCAATCCGGTCATTCAACGAATACAATTACAATATTCATACAAGGACGGATAAGTCCCACATAAACAATAGGCTTGTAAGAGACAGATCCGTGATGTGATCCTTCCAAGACGTCTAGCAATATATTTCGGGGGCCCTACAGGCTGACAAAACTGACCAAAGTTAAAGAGACGACTTTGACAAGGAAATCACAGAAAGACCGCAGGCCCGATTAGCTTCTTCAGTGAAGCTGTAAATATACATATGATATGATAGCCTGAGATCTGAATAATGGTTAAAAATAAACATCCCCTGGGGAGAACAAGCGCGGGAATACCAAACCGGCGGTGGTTCAGAAGGGAATACATCACAAAAAAGTTAAAAAATGACAGCATGAAAGACGCTTCACAGTAGCCTACGCGAGCTCCATAACGTCAGCACCCCAGAGGCAAATGGAAGACTAAATGCTGCAGCCGACAACATAAACGACCTTTCAAGGTCATCTGCATTTGCATTTAGCAACTAACAAAAAGGTCTAAATTAGCAATTTCAGAGGAGCAAGCCTCCTCCTCCTCCTCCACTTAGAAACTGTTTTGTCTGACGAGCTTGCATTCCTCAAGATCAAACACAGGGTGCGAGGTCATATGCAAGAATTTCAGTCTAATTCGTTTTAAGACACCATCGTCTAGTACGTAGGCAGCTGAGTGGATAATCAATCATGCACTGATGGTAAATACCTTGAAATACGCTTTGATTAATGTTCAAGCTTAGAAAAAAAAAACAGTATGTGTAAACACGCAACTTTTGGTATGTGATGACTAATAATTTCTGGTTTTGCAATATTAGAATTATATACATACTGTATAGAAATACTGTATATATATGCATATACAGTATATACACTTGTACATATCTATCTATCTATCTATTTATCTATATATATATATATATATATATATTATATATATATATATATATATATATATATATATATATATATATATATATATATACATATACCGGTACATATAAATATAAATATATATCTATATATGTGAAATATATATATATATATATATATATATATATATATATATATATATGTATATATCTATATACATATATAAATTCACATTCCAAGGATACAGGAAGAATCTGAACAAATCATTCAAACTGTCTCTTTCTGAACAAATCACTCAAACTGTTTCTTTACCTATGGCCGGACACTAGTCACTTAAAATCCTCGTCTAACAACAACAACTACTGCTTGCAAGAGAAGTCAGATACCCAAGCACAAAATTAGTGACACTGTAACAAAGTCCTCACCGTCGCAAACACAGTAATGGGTGTGAAGGTCCTCTTAACTGAGGCTGAACGGTACAAAGGCAAAAAAAGCTCCTAAGTTGGAATTAACTGGAAGTCACACGCGGTAGGATTTCGCATTTTTCCTCCCGTCAACGAGGGATTAAGACGTCGCGTTTTTTTAGGGCTGTACTGCGCTCCTTAGGAGTTTTTCCTCTCTTAAATTCTTATTACGCCAGTGGAATAACTCAGCTGTAGTTATGTGTGCGGAGGCATGAACATAGCAAACTTCTTATCTATCAAGAAAAAAAAGGAATATGTTGATTTTATACACAATCTTCTAAGTTACATTAGTGTCAATGAGACAGATATATGGCAAAATCCCGAATATCAATCAGTAATACATCTCTAACTAAAAGAGCTATAGATTTCAAATAAAAGTATTTACCAAACCGTTACGGATTTTTTACAAGTATGATACGTTACAACACGTAATAACTAATCCAGTTTTCAGTCCAACGAATATTAGTAAAATAATATGGAAAATGAGAGGAAATAGGAAATACTGATTACAACACTGATGAAAATAAAAGCAGGTCGGTTTTCAAATTATCCGTCTGGGGCATTTCAAGAAAATAATTGGAAATCGTGAAGGTCACGACGATCCCTGTATTTTAATGTGCATTTAATCTCCCAAGTGGTTCTCAAGTATAAAACTTGCAAGGTTTTTACAGACTGACCTACTCTCCACTGCTAGTTGAGTCTCTCTCTCTCTCTCTCTCTCTCTCTCTCTCTCTCTCAAGTAACTGCATGTTTCATGTGACTCCAGGGTACACTTTTCATGCTGTCATAAAGATAAATGAATATAAAGCTGCAGTTATCCTCAGCATTAGATAAACAGTTTGACAACTCGCGCCTGGTGGCACTGATCAATGAAGCTGGAAGTTTCAGCATCAAACACAAAGAGAGAGAGAGAGAGAGAGAGAGAGAGAGAGAGAGAGAGAGAGAGAGAGAGAGAGAGAGTTAGTTCAGAAGCATGTGTTCTGTAAAGACAGATTATCGAGCGAAGAAGATGATCGAGGCTAAGGTAGAATAAACGAATTCTGGCAATAAGCATTCGGCACAGAAATAACTGACGCAGAGAAGAGTATGATCGATATATTCAAGTAAGCCACAAATGCAAATAATAAGCGGGTAAGCAACTAAATGCGCCTTCTTACAAAAGCTTTATATATATATATATATATATATATATATATATATATATATATATATATATATATATATATATATATATATATATATATATATAAAAAGATAAACTTTGCCGACAAACCTGTAGCAGACCATATCTCGCAGCCACGCATCAACAGAATAAAAAAAAAAAAAAAAACGCACCAGTAGAAAAAAAAAATTAAATAAAAACAAAACTCACGTGACTCTGAAGATGGGCGGAAGAAGGAGCTCCGAAGGAGCGGGCGTCTGAAGCGAGGGCGACGAAGGGGCGTGGGCGGTCGTATCGGGGAGGTGGTCCACATCGGCGCACATCTTGACGGCTTCGAGGTGGCATTCAATACCCAACACTTGAGGCGCACTCAAACGCCCGGGGGGAATTAATCAAGCACCGCCGTCTAAGTTACGCTGTTAAGCGTCATGTCACAGCTGATACTTTCCTCTCACTTGTAGTCAGCTTGATTAAAGCAGGAGACACCTCGCTCGACTGTGCAGTCAACGCAAGCAGTAGCTAGCTCCTTCCAGAATGCTTCCAATGGGAAAGAGTTATTAAGCCTTCGCTCTGGCGCCAGTATGCTTTAAATGTTCGTTACTGGCAAGCTTTGCTGCGCTCATATCGGAATTCGTGTGTTTAGAGATTCATCTGGAAACGAATGTAATCATTCTGAAAGCGAATCTAACGTAAAACAAAACAATAAGCAGTACGTATTCTAAGAATTCATCGCTGATTTTCCAATACTTTTCATCCACTTCATTGTGAGAAACATCAGGAAATAGAAGACAATGGTAAAAAGGTTTGAATAAAGCAACTGGTAGTAATAAACAAGTAGAAAATGCGCCGAAGTTTCTTCGGCGCAATCGAGTTTTCTGTACAGCGTATAATCAAGGCCACCGAAAACAGATCTATCTTTCGGTGGTCTCCGTGTAATGCTGTATGACCCGCGGTCCATGAAACTTTAACCACGGCCTGGTGGTGGCCTACCCTATGTCGTTGCCAGACGCACGATTATGGCTAACTTTAACCTTATATAAAATAAAAACTACTGAGGCTAGAGGGCTGCAATTTAGTATCTTTGATGATTGGAGAGTGGATGATCAACATACCAATTTGCAGCCCTCTAGCCTCAGTAGTTTTTAAGATCTGAGGGCGGACTGAAAGAGTGCGGACAGAAAAAAGTCCGGACGGACAGACAAAGCCGGCACAATAGCTCCCCTTTACAGAAAACTAAAACCAGTTGCTAAAATAAAAAAAGACCCAGTAACGGCTCCTACAATGTGACTTTCCTCTCTGCTAACTGCCCAGAATACTCAGTATAACGTAGATTTTCTGGTCATTGTTCTGACCCATTAACATAAGCAGAGACTAATCACCTCGACAAGCGACAACCGCTCCAACACGAACATTACAGGACCCTCGCAGCCACCGCCCCACAAGCAGTTCCTAGAAAGATGGCTCCTTCGTTCCTTCGCCAAAGACTAGCGATCTTCAGCTGCACAAACAACAGCAGCATTAAACGGAGACCATAACATGATACCCAATGCCAAGGTATCTAATCAACTACTTTTTTTTTCTTTGCTTTTTTTTTTGGGTGGGGGGGGGAGGGGGAGGAGAGATGCATCAAAGTAACATCAGTCAATGAAAAGGACAGCTGCAAATACCATCGAGGCGGTGGAGGAACGCCCGGTAACACACGTACGCAGGCTGGTGCGCGCATGCGCGAAGCTGTTTCAGAATATTGTTAAGGGCCTTGAAGGAAAGCGAAGGTTCTGTTTATAAAAATTAAATAAAGGACCTCTTCAAAATTAAACATGATACGTGCAAAACTAGGAATGAAACTCATTGGTAAATTTTGCAGCCGATTTCCACAAGAAAAGGTGCCGTGACAGCCAATTTATGGCACTGATTTTTTATCTTAATCGGCACTCTGACGTCACAACAGCAAAAAATTACATTATGCAATTATGACATTATAAAATTATTATTTTTCATAACGATGTGACTGATATTGATCAACAATCTGTGGCTAATCTCTTACTTTCAAACTATTTTTGACAGAAGCGCTGGAGAATAAAATAAAAAAAAAGTTCATATCAGCATTCATGAGATAAGCAGCAAAAACTTGAGTTCTGTCTTCATAAATGATCGCGAAGTATGTCAAAAAGAAAACGTCAGTCAGATTCAACTAACTTGTTGCGACGAACTGGTTCAAGTTTTGACCTCAATTCAGCGTGTAAAGGCTTAATGTCAAAACTCGTTTAATTTGCGGTCTGCTTTTCTGCAAGGACTGTACCCTCAGCTGAATGTAAATTTAAAAACGGGAGAATATTTCTCATCACTAAGAGATGCGTCTTCGTCATTTGGTTTTAAATATCTGCATTAGAACATATTCTCATCTGAGAGGACATTTCATGGCCCTATATCCCTCTCTATCTACCGACCTGACGTATACTGTACAGACTGACCAGCTAACGACACAATTCCGCACTTGCCCAGACGGAAAGCGACTGGCACTGGAGGTGGTGACAGAGGTCCGTCCCACCTGATGGATCACTGCAGTGCCATAAGAGATTGCATCCTGTGGCTTCTCTCACTGCATCAGTGGATTAGAAAGCTCATGCCTCCCCTTTTACCAAGAGCAGAATACATTAAACGGGGTCTGAGAACTTGGCGAAAATCATGAAACCAACTTCTCTCTTGCCCTACGACCTACTGTGCTACTCTTCCAAAAGTTCACGTTGCGGTCACAGCTTCAAATTTGCATCGAGAGTGATTCGACTAGTGGTCCATCTCTCTCTCTCTCTCTCTCTCTCTCTCTCTCTCTCTCTCTCTCTCTCTCTCAGCTTTTGCGTTTTAATAATTTTTTCTTCTCCTGCATCTAGATGTCACTAGATGTCCGAGAGACCGGCATCGTCCGCTGAAAGCCATCCATCAGGCACAACGGCCCAGCTGCGGACAGCACTGACAGGGGTCAAATGAATGAACTTAATGCGTCTGACATCAATTTCCCCATTGTTTAATGAGCATGTAATGCATTTATGTAACT